>NW_022900949.1:27868779-27887487 GCF_012274545.1 Fukomys damarensis
CCCCCCTCTCCTCTCTCTCTCTCTCTCTCTCTCTCTCTCTCTCTCTCTCTCTCTCTCCTTTTTTTCTTTTGGTAAAACAGAGTCTTGCTAACTTGCCTGGGCTGCACTCCAACTTGCAATTCTCCTGCCTCAGCCTCTTGAGAACTTGGAACACAGGTCACACTACCACAACTGGATCCCCTTCACACGTTTCTAAAGGGAGGTGTTACGAGAACCTAATCAGGATTAAGGCTAATTGCCAAGTAGTACTCTGGCTGAGCAGAAACCCCTATTTTGCCTGGTCCACATAAGCAGCAGGGACTGACTGGAGATCATTTAGAAATGAAAGGGAGCAGGATATCGCTACAGGTCTCACAGGCATAAGGGTGCTAGGTGGGGTGTGGCTCATGGTAGAGCACTGCTTAGCAGGCACAAGGCCATGGCATCGATCCTTCCCACCCCCCCAAAAAAATATGATACAGGAATAGTAACAACAACTCTCTGCCCACAGATTCAATAACCTAGATAAACTGGACCCATTCTTTGAAAGACAACGTCTGCCAAAACTCAGACAAGAAGAAGCAGACACTGCGAGTGGGCCTGTATCTATTAAACTGCATCAGTAATGAGTGACCTCCTACCTCAGAAAGCCCCACTACGTGGTGCACTCATGGGTCAATTCTACCACATATTTAAGGAAGAAATTACACCAACTCTCTATACTTTCAGAAGACAGAAGCAGAGGGAGCAATTCCTAGTTCTATGAGATCTGCATTACCAAACAAAGACAAAGACATTACAAAAAGCCCCTACAAGCCAAATCTCTCAGGAATATAGATACAAAAACCCTCAGGAAAATAATCTGCAAACTGAGTCCAACAATGTACAAGAATTGTTTACCATGACCAAGTGAGACTCATCTCGGCTGCAAGGATGGCTCAACCTTCCAATGCTAATGAATGTGATTCATCACACCAATAGACTGCAGAAGAAAAATCATGCAATCACATCAACAGATGCAGCAAAACACTGACAAAACCCAACATCCAATCATGATTAAAAACTCAGCAAACCAGGACATCTAAAAAACCCTATAGCTAACACCAGCTCATGGGAAGCTACCCAAGCTTTCCTGCTGAGACCAGGAACCAGCGAGGATGTCCCTTCTCTTTATTGCTCTTCAACCCTGGACCAGAAGCCCTTGCTAAAGCAAAAAGACAGGCAAGGAAACAGGTACATGGCAGGGAAGGACAAACTAAAACTTCTTTGTTTGTGAAAGACATGACTATGTAGGAAATATTAAAGCATTGACCAAAGCAAAACAAAACATTTCCTGAAACTAGTAAGCATTATAGCAAGGTTGCAGGAAACAGAGTCAGTACACAAAATCAAGCTGGGCATGGTGGCCTGTGCCTCAGGCTGAGTCAGGAGAGATCACTTGAATCTACCAGCCAGGTGCTTTCCTACATACCAGCAAAGAACAAGTGATAGTTAAAATTAAAAACATCACTAGGGATTTAGCTTAGTGGTTACGCTGCCTACCTTACAAGCACAAGGACCCGAGTTCGATCCCTAGTCCAATAAAATAAAATAAAATTAAATTAAAAACATCTTACTATTTACATTAGACTCTCAAAATGAAATACTTAGATAAAAAGCCTGCAAAATACATATGAAATCTATATGAGGAAAACTACAAAAATCTGATGAAAGATTCCAAAAAACCAAATAAACGAAAGACAAGTATACCATGTTCATGGACAGCAAGATGCAGTATTATCAAGATGTCAGTTCTTCCCAACTGGATCTATGGATTCATGCCAATCCTAATCAAGCCCCAGCAAATGGTCCTGTGGATATAAATTGATTCTAAAGTTTATGCAGGGAAGCAAATGACCCAGAAGAGCCAACTCAATATTGAAGGGGAAAACAATCAGAGGACCTAGCCACCGGCCTACAAGACCTACTACAAGGTTGTAATAGCCAAGATCGTAGTGTGTTAGCAAAAGAACAGATGAAAAGATCAGAGGAACAGAAGAGACAGCCAGAAACAGACCCACATCGATGTCATTCGCTGATCTTCGGCAAAGGCACAAGGGCAATAGAATGAGTAAAGGTCAACTTTTTGGCAAAAGGTGCTGGATACCCACATGAAAAAGAGGGAATCTACAGAGAGACTCCATGTGAATTCACTCGAATGGACCATAGGTCCAATGTTAAACCATAAAATTCATCAAAGATAAGATAACATAAGAAAAATCCTGGGAGACCTTGGATATGGGGTTGACCTTGTGAATACAGCACCACAGGTACAGTCTGTGAGAGAAATAAGTGATTAATTGACCTTCCTTAAAATTAAACTTTTTATTAAAGTTAAATGAAAGCAATGTTAAGGAAACAAGAAGGCAGGCCACAGACTTGGAGAAAAATTTCCCCAAACCCTGCATCTTATCAGCCAGAGATGATGATACACACTTGTAATCCCAATACTTGGGAGGCTGAGGCAGGAGGATCGCTGTGAGTTTGAAGCCAGCCTGGTTTACATAGTAAGTTTGAGACCAGCCTGGGCCACAAAGTAAGTTCAAGGCCATGCTGCATTATAAAGTGAAACCTTATCTCAAAAACAAAACTGCATTTGAAAAAGGACTGTTATATCAAATATACAGAGAACTCTTAAAATGCAACAAGGAAACGAGTAACTTGATTAAAAACTGGGCTAAAGACTTGGAGGATACCTTCCTTAAGAAGATAAGATCTTAAACATCATATGTCATTAAATAATTGCAGGTGAAAGTGACAGTAAGTGACTACTTCACGACTATCATGGCCAAACCCCAAGCGAAGCCACTGGGTGTGGTGTTTCCAGAGTGCTCTGCCCCCTGGGGTGGGGGTGGGGTGCAAAATGCATAGCTGCTGCACAACGCAGTTTGGCGGCTTGTCACAAAACCAACTCTACAGTGCAATGGACTCACTCTCTGATATTTGTCCAAATGAACTGAAAACTCAGGCCCTCATCTGAACACAAATATTTACGGCAGTTCTATTTGTTTGTTTGTTTTTTTTAACAGCAGCTATGGTATTTAGTTTTTCATCATTAAATGTATTGGTAGAATTTAGATATACATAATGATGACATCCATCATATGGAATTTGTACCTGTACATGATATATTCTGATTCTTATTTTTTTCCATTCCTCTCCCTTTCCTTCTACCCTCCTCCCCTTCTTATTTACAAGAAGTTTGTTTCTATTTTTTCTTTCTTTGCTCATTGTTTCTTTTCCCTTCCTGTTTTTCCCTCTCCCCTCTCTCCTGTGTCCTTTACCATTTGAACATTTTCTTCCTATTTCACAATATCTATTATACTTTCTGGTCCTTATTTCCACTTTTAGCTCCTTACACCAGAGAAGCAATGCAATATTTATACGTGTTTGATTTATTTCACTTAAGGGTAGGTACTCTAGGAATATCCATTTAGCTATAAATGTCTCAAGTTTATCCTTCTTTATGGCTGAGTAGTACTCCATGGTATAGAAAAAAACACATCTTCTCTATCCATTCTTCTGCTGATGGGCATTTGGGTTGTTTCCAAGATTTAGCTATTACAAACTGTGTTCTATGAACATAAGTATGCATATATCACTGTGGTATGATGCTTTTAATTCTTTTGGGAAGATACTGAGAAGGAGGATGACTGGGTCAAATGGAACCTCTAGTCCTAGTTGTTTGAGGAATCTCCACACTGATTTCCTCAGTGGTTGTACCAGTCTTCACTCCAACCAACAGTGGAGAAAGAAGGTTTCTTTTCCCCCACACCTCTGCCAACATTTGTTATTGGTTGATTTCTTGATGATAGGCATTCTTTCTGGAGATGAAATCTCTGGATTTTTAAAATTTGCAACTCTTAAATGACCAGTGATGTTGAACATTGTTTTCACATATTTATTTGTCATTTGTACTTCTTCATCTGAGAAGTGTGTATTCATCTCAGATGCCCATTTTTAGATTAGGTCTTTAAATTTGGGCTGATCTTTCCCAGTTCTTTACATAGTCTAGACATCAGTCTTTTGTCTGAGGAACATCTGGCAAAAATTTTTTTCCACTCTGTTGTCTCTTTATTTTGTCGGTGACTTCTTTTGGTGTGCAAAAGCTTTTCAATACAATGAGATCTTGGCTGTTGATTCTTTGTAATATTTCCCCTGTGACTGGGGTTTGTTCATAAAGTTTTTGCTTATACCTGTGTCTTTATTTTTATTTATTTATTTGGGTTTTTTGAGACAGGGTCTCACTATGTAGTTGAAACTGACCTGGAACTCACTATGCAGCCCAGGCTGGTCTCGAACTCACAGCGATACTTCTGCCTCAGCCTCCTGAGTGCTGGGATTA
Source organism: Fukomys damarensis (assembly GCF_012274545.1). NCBI lineage: Eukaryota > Metazoa > Chordata > Mammalia > Rodentia > Bathyergidae > Fukomys > Fukomys damarensis. Next base: position 27,873,143 of record NW_022900949.1, read on the forward strand.
CAGGTGTGCACCACCATGCCCGGCTTGCACCTGTGTCTTTAAAAGTTCCATCTATTCTCTCTTTCAGCATATTTAATGTTTTTGTTTAATATTTAGATCTTTAATCCATTTTGATGTTAGTTTAGCGCATTCCTAGAAGCAAAACCAGAGAAGGATCCAACCAAAAAAGAGAACTACAGGCCAATCTCCCTAATGAACATAGATGCAAAAATTCTCAGTGAAAGACTGGCAAACAAAATGCAGCAAATCATCAAGAAGATTATACACCATGACCAAGTAGGATTCAACATATGCAAACCAATAAAAGTAATGTACCTTTGCGGGGCGTGGTGGGGTATGCCTGTGATCCCAGCACTCGGGAGGCTGAGGCAGGAGGGTCGCTGTGAGTTTGAGACCAGCCTGGGCTACATAGTGAGTTCCAGATCAGTCTCAACTACATAGTGAGACTTTGTCTCAAAAAAACATAAATAAATAAATAAATTAATTAATTAATTAATTAAATTTAAAAAAATAAAAGTAATACATCCTATTGACAGAGAGGACAAAAAAACACACACATGATCATCTCAATAGATGCAGAAAAAGCATGTGACAAAGTCCAACACCCTTTCATGATAAAAACCCCATAGAAAATTGGAATAGTCTTTATCCAATCTGATAAAAGTCATCACTGACAAACAGTCAACATCATAATAAATGGTCAAAAAGTGAAAGCTTTCATGCTAAAATAAGGAGCAAGGCAAGGATGTCCACTGCCATCACCCTTATTCAATATAATTCTGAAAACATTAGCCAGAGCAATTAGATATGAGAAATAAATAAAAGGAGTACAGGAAAAAGTTAAATTATCATTATTTGTGGATGACATGATACTCTACATAGAAGACCCCAAAACTTCATCAAAATACCTCCAGATTTAATAACTAAGTTCAGTTGCTTAGCTGGATAAAATGTCAACACTCAAAAATCAATAGCATTCTTGTGCACAAGTTACACACTTTCTGAGAGAGAAATTAGGGAAACCACATCTTTCCCAAGAGCATTAAAGAAAAAAAGAAGTACTTAATCAATCTAACAAAAGAAGTAAAACATCGTTACATTGAAAGCTACAGTACTGTGTGAAAGGAGATTGAAGAGGAGATCAGAAAATGGAAAGATACCTCTGGCTCACGGGTAAGAAGAATCAACATAGTGAAAATGGCCATATCCCAAAATTGTTATACATAGTTAATGCAATCCCAATCCAAACACCAATGGCACATCTCACAGAACTAGAGAAAACAATCCTAAAATTCATTTGAAACCAGAAGACATCTAGAGTAGCAAAATCAATGCTAGGCAACAAAGGCAAGGTAGGGGGAATCACAATCTCTAATTTGAAATTAGACTACAGATGAAAACAGCATGACTGGCAACAAACCAACCAACAAAAAACAACCCTGCCCAAAACAGACCTGAGGATCAACGGAACAGAATAGAAGATGCAGAAACAACTCCAAACTCAGACACCTCATCTTTGATAAAGGGGGCAAACATCTTCACTGGAACAAAGACAGCCTCTTTAATAAATGGTGCTGGAAAAAACTGGCTTTCCACATGCCAAAGATTTAAAGCAGTTTTATTTGGAGGGCCGGGGATTTAGCTCAGTGTTACCACTGCCAGCCTCACATGCACAAGGTCCTGAGCTTGATTCCCCAGTACCAAAAAGAATCAGTTTTATTTGGAATTGCCCACCTTGGAAGCAACTAAACTACCCTTCAGGAGATGACTGAATAAATAAACTGCAGTAATCCAAAGAATGACTATTATTTCGATGATAGAATATTTAGTGACCAAAAGGAAATGTGTTATCAAGCCATGAAAAGACATGGGGAACTTTTAGCACATTACTTAGCTAAGGAGGCCAATCTTAAAATAATGCAGACTGGAACATTTCAGCTATGGGGCCATTCAGGAAAAGGTGACACTATGGAGAATGAAAATATCACTGGTTATCAGAGAGCTGGGGGAGGGATGGAGGGACAGGAGGATGGCAGCGAAACCACTACAGCGGTGATCGCCTGTCATTACACATTCGTCCAAACTCAGAGACTGTGCGTCAGCTAGCTGAGCCCAAAACAAAACTGAGACTGAGACATGCCCGGCCATCGCTTCCACCAGCTTGGATTTTCTAGAGGGGAGGCCACTTTCTCAGAGTTGTGTGGTCTGGAACCCCGACACACTGCTTTTTTGTTTTCAAGTTATGCTGCCCAGCATCCTTCTTGAGGTTAGGGTAAAAGCCAAACAGTGAAAACCAAGTGTCAACAGATGTGGCCAGGTCACTGCCCGCTGTGGGTGACTGGCCAATTTTTTACTAGCTCTACCATTTATTATTATAAAATATAGGATGAGTTGACATAAAAGTATCCATGGTAAGAATTTTTTTCAAAAGCCTTCCTCTTGAGCTCTCACAACATTAGCAACAATATTTTATATGGCTTTGGAGGTGAGCAGGAGGGTCACAAGTTCAAGACCAGTCTGGGCAACTTAACAAGATTTGAGATCCTGTCTCAAAAAAAAAAAAAAAACAAAACAAAAAAAAAGGCCTTGTGATGTAGCTCAGTGTTAGAGTAACCGTGGGTTTGATACTACTTCCAAAGTGACTATATGAAAGTATCTGATATAATTAAACATTTATCATCTAAAAGACCTCTTAGAGAGGAAGAAAAGGGAACTTCATTAGTCTGCTAAAGAATATCCACAAAGAAATAAAGAAACCCACAGTGGCCTCCAGGGTTAGTGAAATCTGTAAGGCTTTCCTCTGGAGTAGGGATGTTAAGTGTATTAGTAATCACTGCTTTCACCCAACCCTGTACTGGAAGTCCTGTTGCATGTCAAGAAGGGGGAAAATGCACACGCATTGGAAAAAAAGAAATACAACTAATATTCCTTCCAGAGAGTCTGAGTGTTTCTCTGGATCAGTAAAAACCCATGAAAGAGAATTTTACCAGGTTGCTGGACACATCATTCAAGAAACAGCTGCATTTCTATAAGGCAGCAACAAATAGAAATGGAAAATTTAAAATGACTTTTGTAATATCATAAAAAGCACCAAATGACTAAGGAGAAAAAAAATCTAACAAAAATGTGCAACATTGTTAAACTAAAAACTCAAAAGTGTTATTAAGTATCTATATAAATGAAGCACAGTCTGTGTCCATGAGCTTGGAGATGGAGTAACAGGCGGTCAATTCTCCCTCAACTTACAAAAACAGCTGCAGTCAGAATCCCACGCTCTCATGTGGAAACTGACATGTAAACCTGTAATTTAAGCAGAAATTTAAGGGACTGAGAACAGCCAGGGCATCCGAGGAGGGAGACGGGCGCTGGAGGACTTGTTCTCTGGTGAAGCGCCCATCAATAGGCAGTATGGTGACTGGTGCCAAGATAGGAAAACACATCAATGCAAGGGGAGAGCGTGTCCAGACCTAATCTCACACCTACGAGGGAACCAGGTTCGCGACAGAGGTGTCACTGCCGGGCTACGGGAAAGGACAGGTTTTCAGAACATTGAGCTGATCGACTGAATTTCCACACCGACACAACCAGCCCCATGTGAATGCAGAATTAAATGTGAAATATAAACCAGGAAAGCTTTGAAAAATCAAAACTTCTTATTATCAATCTTGGAGCAGGCAAAGCTTTCTTCCATAGGGTATTTTTTTTAAAAACTGAGCAGAAGTGAAAAATGTAGTAGGCTAGATTATATCAAGAGTAAACACATGTTTTTGTTTTTGTTTTTTTTTGAGCCAGGGTTTCACTATGTAGTTCTGGGTGGCCTTGAACTCACTCTGCAGCTCAGGCTTGATCTTCCTGCCTCAGCCTCTCGAGTGCTGGGATCACAGGCACGCACGACCATGCCTGGCAAAAACTCATGCGTATTAGGGAATGAAAAAGCAACACAGATCTTGCCAATACATTTATCTAATGATGTACACTTTAGAACTCTTAAACGCATACCCAATTTAAGAAAGACTTGAACAGGCGCTTTATGAGAAAAGAGCCAAATGGACAGTTAGGGCTTTAAAGTAAGTTGACCATCTTAATCATCAGAGAAAGGGCCAGTAAAATCGTAATGTGGTACTCCCACACACCCACCAGACTGGCTCGACCATAAAAGACAGAAAACACAGGTGGTGGGAAAAAAATCTACAGAAAGTGGATGTGCACCTATACGCTGCTGGTACAAGTGCGACTTGGTGCAACCACGCTCGACGCTGGCTTTTCCGGACCTGAACACGCTCCCACGGCATCGGCCAGCAATACGCATCCGCATTCACCAGGAGGCCAGGGCATGAACAACAGGGGCACCTGTGCCCCAATGGGAGCCCCCCCACCAAGTGTCCGTTGGCAGCTGACAAACTACACAGTCACATGGCCTCCCCATACAGCAGTGAGGGTGACTGGGAAGTGTGACTGATCTCACCACCTAAGGTGAGCGGCAAAATGGACACAGAAGAGTCAACAATGTACGATTCAATTTTTATATAAAATTCAAAAAGAGGCATCCAATCTATGGGTTACAAATTGAAATAGCCACAGGGCTCTGGAGTGCTGGTATTGTTCCAGTTGTTTGGGTGCTGATGACTTGAATGAACTCTTTCAGTTGTGTTAAAAGGACTGTCAATATTCCAGAGTATTTGTTTATGGTCTGTTCAATTCAGAACTTCTAAAGTGGTATTAAAACCAGCCCCAAAATGCTGTCTCTTTTTCTAACTGGCTTCATGCAAAATAAAGGCCAAATACATTTCCAACTAGGGCCTTCCGACAAGTTGATATGGGACAGATAAAAATTCAAAAGGTGCATGTTTTGTCTTAAGGAATGAATAAGCTCTATGATAAATGGTAGGAGCTGGCTGTGGGGCACATGCCTCTGATCCCAGCGGCTGAGGCAGGAGGATCACAGTGAATTTGAGACCAGCCTAGGCTACATGTGTGAGTTCCAGGCTAGCTTACACTACACAGCAAGATCATGTCTCAAAAACAAACAAACAAAAAGTATCTATCAGATGATATATAAATAATCTGAAAAATACTAATGGAAGGATTGTAAGACAATAGGCAACACGTCCAACTTAACCACAGAAATCAAAAACTTTAGATAGCCCGGATAATGAAAATCTATATGATTCCAAAGTGCCAACTTCTTTTTCAAGGGGGAGAAGAGAGAATGTCTGCTAGCACTCTATATATTGGCTATTGATCACTTAATCAAACAAGCTACTTTGCTTTTTTTTTCAGTATGGCTAGCCAATAAGTCTTTTGGAGGTTCAGATGAATACCAAACGTATCAAAAGGTAAACAAATGTACAGAACTCAGGAATTTGGATAATTCACAAAAACATAGTATTTGTAGTAGGGACAGAGATAGGGCAAATAACTCAAAACTGACGATCGTTCAAAACATTTGTACCTGGTTTGCAACATTCATAGGATAGATGGTTTCTTTATATTAGCATTTTTGGTTTTAGAATAGTATCTAACCGATTCCAAACTTTTGTCTTTATTTACTAAATGGATTCCAGCTCCTACTCTCTGGAGCTTGCTGAGGTGCAGGATACTGGCTTGGGATGAAGGGATCTGGAGAACTTAGGGCCCCCACTCTGGCGGGATTTTGGGTCTATGTCAGGGATGGAGAGGAGAACACGGCCTTTCCCCGTGATTACAAAACGGGGCTGACCGTGGGAGCAGACTGCCTGTGAGTAGGGCTACACGGTGTGGTGGGGACCATCGAGTCGGAGGGTTTACCACTCTTCTTTCCAGACCAATGCGTCACTCACAGGATGCAGCAGACCCTGAGCTATGACCACGACTGTCAGGAAATCGCAGGGCTGGGACATGCGGCAGGGAGGCAGGGAGTCTAATGGGGTGGCCATGAAGTTCTTCCCAGGAGTGAGCTCTGAGCATCGGTGCGCAGGAGCGGAGCGGAGGTCAGGCCAAGAGGACCACGGACAGGAAGAAGCCGGAGGAGAGGTGCCAGGGTCGGGCGGGCCTCGTGCTAGGGACTGTCAGGAGGCAGTGAGGCTGGAGCAGCAGGCGGGGGAGGGACAGAAGGACAGGACATCACAGAGGCCAGCTGCTATAGGGCAGGGCATACAGGGCCATTTGGGTTCTGTGACACAGGGATCAGGGGCTCTGAGCAGAGGGACAGGTCTGACTTCAAGAGGTCCCTGATGACAGACTAATAGCAGAGCTCAGAATGAAGGACGGGACTGTGGGGCCCGGGCAAGAGAGCAGCATGGGTCAGAGCAGTGGCACCGGGGAGGTGGGAGAGAGAGAAAACGTCTGAGCACATGTTCAGATTACAGCGAGCAACGGTGTATTCAGACAGTGCTTTTGGAGCATGGGGACTTGAGCTGACCTTGGATCACAGGGAGGACTCCAGAAGGTGGGGGAATTGAGAGAGGCCGTTTAGGTGGAAGCAGGCTTGGGGCCAGAAGGGGTGTGGCTTAGTGTTGCTTAGGGAATTTAGTTAGAATAGAACAGACCAGGAAGAACTCTAGGATACCACGGAACAGAAGGGGAAACGCTTAAGGTGGAGCCAGGTTATAAAGAGCTGTGACAGCAGGCCAGGGTGTCTGGATGTCACGGTGTCCACTATGGTGCCCCGCAGACAGCAGGTGCTCAGAACTCACAGACAGGCTTGCCGGTGGCTTCTGTGGCAGTCATTCAGAGGGGCAGCTCTAGGGCTACCTGGGGGGCCCGGGCCCAAGGTGAGGAGGGAGAGGTCCCCAGCAGGCATACATCTGCTCTCAAATGCTAACCACAAGTGCCATTCGCCACTGTGGGAACCTCGGTCTTGCGCCGGCAATCTCTTGTTCAAATAAAAATTACACGGGTCCGAGACACTGTGTACTCAAATGGCCGTGTGATCTTAATTCTGAGGTTGTGGGAGTTGGATTGCCATTGCTATCAGTTACACATGCAATTTGTGTGTCTAAAGTAGTTACAGGTGCAAAACTACGGGGTGTGTGTAGTGGGTGTGTGTGGAAGTTGACAGAAAGTTCCATTCAAACGACAATTCATTGTCATACATATGTTCACAGATGCTCCACACTAGTGTGTGTGTGTGTGTGTGTGTGTGTGTGTGTGTGGCGGGCCGCTCGTGCCTGCTTTCAAGAAGCTAAAATGGACACTCTGTGTTCAGTGCTTTGCTAACCTAGACAAGGAAGAAATGAACTCTGCTCATGTTTCTTTCACCCAGGAATTTGCACGTAATGAAAAGCCCTGCTGATTTTGGGATCTCCATGAGTCAAAGGTGTAAGTGAGAATGCTCCCAAAACAGTGCTCTATGGCAACCTCTATCGGAGGGACAAAAGTTGTTTTTTGGTTGAAGACTCACGCTTCATGGCAATTAGGGCTTTAATTATCAACTTAAAGTGCTAACTGCTGTCAGGTAGCTTTTAATACTGGTTGTATTAAGATTTAAGCAACCCTAAGTTTTCCTGTAAGCATCGGGTATAAACGATACTTCTTTCCAGTATTTCTTACATTGGAATTAATTGTTTTAGGGGAGCGTACATAAGACGTGACATTTGGAAAAACAGCAAGATCTCAGAGTCTGCATATACTAAATCTACTAACTCCTAGAGTTCAAGAGAGAAGTTTAAACACTTCAGTCAGAGATAAATGATAAAAGTACAAAAAAGCGTTAAGGGTCACAAATATGTATTTATTTTTTGCAGTGCTGGGGCACCAACCCAGGGCTCTGCGCACCCTACCACCGAGCTGCAACCCCAGTCCTCTGAATCACTACTCCCTAGGAGGCTATGAGATTCAGAGCCAGGTGAAGGAGGTGAATCCACTTTATCATATACAGAGCATTAATGTCCAAGACAGTTCTTCAGTGTTCTGGGAGAGAAAACGCAACTGCTGCTTTCATGTAAGCCCCTCTGAATGATTTCAATTTTTGGCAAGTCAGTTTCTTCGGAGATAAAATGTTAGTGTGAGTGGGAGGTAATTTCTCCATCTAAAACAATTACTTTTAAAAAGAATCACACATAAAGATGCATTCTCTGTTTGATCATTTCCTTATTGAAATATTCACGAGACATCACACAGAAGCCTCACTTTACTCAACTAATCCTGCCACTTGTTTCAGGGCAAAGAAGACAACTTCAGTTTTGGCCTTTGCCTGTTCTGGAAAAGGCGTACTGAGTAGGAGCCGCCTAGCCCTTCCTCAAGGGACCGGCACTACACCGGGCTGAGACCGCAAGCTCCACACACGCAGGGCTCGGGATCCGCTTCTGCAAACACTGTGGCTTAACCCGCAGACGCTCACACTCAGCACCTCCGCCTGGGGCTGGGTGGAAACTGCAGTCCTTGACCTGACCATTTCCGAGTCCCCTGCTGCCTGAGGTCCTGCAGCCCAGCGCAGGCAGCCCCGGTGGGCACGGTGCGTGATCTACCACTCACTCAGTCTCGGGAGGCACTCCATTTCCAAGCCTTGCCGATTGCAGCACTTACCATGTCTCTGAGGCCTATTTCCGTTGCTCAATCGGCTCCAAGCGTGTCATCATCTCTCAACGCTCTGGTGCAACAACTCACAATTACAGAATTCACCCAGGACTCCGTCTGGCACTAAAATCAGGAGGCACATTCAGCATGGGCTTTGGAAGCTTTCCTTGAGTCCTGCCAATTTCTCCTAGTGGATAGGACTCCCGAGCCGGCGCGGGGTTAAATGGGGTTGCTGGAGGAACTCAGGATCAGAAAGAGAAAGGGAACAGCAGAGCGCAGGAGCCACAGCAGGAGGGGCCGGGGCAGACCGGGGCTGCTCCTTGGGCGGAGTGGCAGAGCGTGCGGAGGCCTCTAATCTCACTGAATCTCCCAGTGTGCTGGACATCTGGGTTATTCACACTAAAGGTGCCACTTTTTCTTCAGTTGCATCAACCAACTCCTTGCGATGACGCCCAGCTCCTCTTTGCCCACGAGGAAGGAGGCGGAGCACCTACTGATTTCTCTACCTAGGCCCACTCCACGTATAACCGCATAGTGTTTCATAGAGGCCTGCCTCGCAAGGCTCAGAACCAGACATCCGATTGATCTGGGGGTTTGTCTGTTTATTTTGGTGGGAGTGAGTACTTAGTGGTCATATACGAAATATAAAAGAAGTACCAAGCATAGGGTGTGGGTATCTAGGAACTCAAACGTTTAACAGAAAAAAAAAAAATCCTTACAAAGAAGAAGTAGAGGGAGAACACAAGACAAAGCTTAAACTACTGATACAAAATATAATGCTTTAGCTGCTCATTAAATCTATTTTGTTCTGTTTTGCTTTTTTAAAGATATGAGATCTTGCTATGTTTCCCATCCTCCTGCCTCCGCCTCCTGAATGGCTAGAACTACAGGTGTGCACAACACCTGGCAAATAACTCTGTTTTTGTATCATCTTAATTAAGGAGGATCGTACTCAGTTATTCTCCCGGATTGATTTGAGACTCAATAGAAGTTATACTTAGGGCAAATTCAAGGCATGAAAATAGAGATTAGCATGGAATGAAAACTAACTTGGGTCACATAATCATCCTTTGCCATAAACAGTACATGGCCCCTTAGTTAACCTACAATATTTGTTGTGCTATATTGCAGGCACGTTCTTTTCAAAGAGACACAACTATCCGATTTTGACTCAAGAGCCCTACTCACAGCAGAGCTGGGACATTCTGCCCTGAGGTGGCCTGAAATTACTGACTCACAAAAGCCGTCATGCTATGGCTTACAGAAAAATAACCGAATTCGATAACAAGAATGAGACATACATGTGGGCAGTGATCGGGCTGGGGTGCCGCTCAGTGAAAAAACACTTGTCCACCATGTGCCAAGGCTTGGGTTCCATCTCCAGTGCCACACACACGCATGTGCGCATAATTGTAATAAAAGAGTATTTCGGGAAAATGTTTAATTTTTTAAAAGCTTGATGTTTTTTAAAAAAAGTTGTGACCAATATATTCATACTTCACACTTCCAGGAAAATTCAAAGGTTGTGGGCCAACCATTTCAATCATTCAGTGGCTGCATTTTAGTGCTTTAGCATTTATAAAACATGAACTGCCATAGTTAACACAATCTGCTCTTATATGCGATCTATGAGAAAAGTAAATATAAATATAGGTAAAAACATGAAACAGAGCAGAAGAGGCTGTGCTGAGAAATTCCAGTAGAAGGAGCTGTAGAAATGAAGAATTTCGCATTTGGCAAAACCAAGAGAGGAATGTTGAAAAATGAGGTTTCTGCTTCAATCTGACAAATCTGAATAGAAATAATATATTTACTTATTTACTTAGCAGACATCTAACCTTTTAGGGACGTCCTTTTCTTGATGTGTAAAACAAGATACTTAAAACAAAATTTCTTCAAGGTCCCCCCAAATCTATTTTTCTACAATGTATTCGACTTGGAGGTATCGTAAGGAATCTAAAACAGAATGAAACTTGTTCCTACATCTAGGAGGATCTCTGGGATATTCTTTGGGAGCAACCAGATATGCATATAAATACCTAAATTTCCAGCTGGACCTGAAAAGTGCACACAGTACTTTGAGAGCAATACAAAGCTGTATACAAGAGGAATAAAAACGGCTTTGAGAGATATCTAACATAAAGATAAGGAGGTGGAAAAATGGCCCTTTGAGTATTCTAATAAGCCCACGGGTATTTTGGGGAAATGTATGCAGCAAACTCAGAAAATTAAAAATGAACAGGATTGCTTTGGAATAGAAATATACCTTGCATGCTTAAAATTCAGGAAATGGCAGCCATGTGGAGAGACAAGATATGGATTAGGCGAGGTTGCTGTGTTTAAGGTCGTGGGTCACCAGTAAGGCACTGCTACTACTGCAAGCACAGCACCGAGTGCACACCGGGTGGTACAGAAATGAGCGTAACGTGGAGAACCGGGCAGCCAAGCAACTTCACCCTTGCGCAAGTGCCCTAGGCCTCCCGGAAGCTGCACCCGGAGCCAACTTTACCTTGCGGGGCGCTGGCAGGCAGCGCATCAGCGAAGGACTCACTCTCTGAGTCCCGAGGAGGGTCTCCCACAGTCTCTCCCATGGCAATATGGGGTAGAGACACTGCGAAATTCACACTGATGCTGTGTCTCTTTCTTGCAAGAGATCAAGCCATCAAGGGTCCTAGAACGTGTGAGTACAGCAGGCAGTGAAGACATCAATTTCCAAAGATTGGGGAAGAGACGGGAATAAGTATAGCAAGGACTGGGCTCAAGTTGGCCGGCGCTGCCCTGTGATGAAATGCGTCCTAACGCGGACACGTTTGCTGCTTTGGCAAGACCTGGTACATTACAAGGAAAACATTGCCACACCGTCGCGCCAGTGACCCACACGGTGGGTGTCTTGAGGGGTGTGAACAGTGCAGAACCGGGGAGTCTCAGAGCAGAGGCCACTCCGGAGCCGATTTCCTTTGTTACCACGGTAAACACATACCTGCTCCTTCTCAAAGAGAAAAACCTCAAATCTCTGGATTATAAAATACCAGATCAACCTACTCGGGAAGTTTTTCTTAGATGTCTATTCCTGGTTGAGTCTCTAATCACGCTATCTGAAAAAAAAAATTTGGAGTTCACATATGCAGTTTAATGTTTTTGCTACCAACATGCACTAAAATGTTCTACCTCTACGGTGTTTATTTGACTATCTTAGAAAGCCCCAAATGATACTGACCGCTCTCCAAACTCTATAAAACTGAACAGCTGAGAGGATGAAGTTCTGATTCGTTTTCAGTTTTATAGATCCGGGTTTGCTGTTTTTAAACTTCAGTTTATTCATTAACAGCAACTGCAGCAATGTCCCAACAGTTGACATTTCAACGCTAAAAGCTATGCCATCCTGAGAAAATGGAGTTCTCTCCAAGAAGAATAATGCAGTACCAGAAAATAAAAGTGGGGAGACAAAAATGACTTATCCTATTAGGTTGGTGAGGAATTGTGGTCCGTTTTGCAATCAGGAAAAAGCTGGCTCCTTGCTCACGGCCCTTTGCCTTTTTGGCCAAGAGAAACATGCGCGGTGCCCAATTGCTAATGTGGGAGCAGGTCTTGTCACAAAGTGGCCTATGAGAATTGCAGGGACGTGTGGATTTTAAAAGATGCCCCCCCACGGCAGCATACATCAGATGGCAGGAAGCCTCTGAAGGTCACTCGGCCCGATATTCCCCGAGTGGAATAACCGCGTATCTGCTTAATCTGTGTTGAGTAATACTCATTCTTCAAGGGGGCTAGTACAGGTCCTCCTGTCAACCATGGAGCAATAGCCCCATGGGAAAATGCTTCCTGAGTCTGAACAGTACGGAATCAAGTAGAGGGTTGGGCAATGACTTTTTCGTTTTAAGTCCCAAAACACCTTCACCAAGGCGATTCAGGTAGGGAAGTTTGTGGAAGGTCCAAACGTTGGAGATGATGATTGCTGTGTAGAATATTTTATCTACAGCTGAGTTGTCAATAAAGTTCCTCCTTCCCTCTTAATGCCTAGAAATTTACCTATATTAAAAGTAGTCTAGATACAAGTAAGACAGGGTGACAGGGTGAGGGGCTACTCATCATAGGGTGACACCTTCATCCCTGAACACAGAACCAATCAGAAAAGTGCTCTCTTCAATCCTGCATTTGCACGTGGGCACAACCCATCAAGAGACACTGTTCCTGACCCTGCATTTACATATGGCAGAGGCATATTGACAGTACAATTTCCAAATGACTGACACCAAGTGAGTGTTTGATAGGGCGACTGTCCCAATGCCTTACTTATTTTCATGAGAAGAAGATAACTCTGGAATTTTGGGCACAAAAGGCCCTTTTCTTTATTCTTAAGGCTATTCTCACTCTGCAGAGTACATTTCTCTTCCACCTTCAACAAATGTACACTTCTGATACCTGTTCTTAGTGTTCTTGTCCAGTTCTTTGTTAGGGACAACAAAAAGCTGCTAAAAAGCCCCACAGCCCTTTAAGGATTTAAGGACGTGAGAGAATCCAAGGATCTTAGTGGAACTTATGATAGGCCCAAATCAAACCCAGCCAGATGTGGAGGTACACACCTACAATCAATCCCAGCTACTCAGGAGGCCAAGGTAGGAGGGTCAAGAGTTCAAGGCCAGCCTAGTCAACTTGGCAAGACCTTGTCTTACAGCACAATGAGAAGAGCTGGGATATAGCTCAGTGTGAAAGCACTCGCCCAGCATGCACATGGGCCTGGATTCAACCCCTAGTACAGAAAAACAACAAAAAAATCAAAGTCAAGAACACTTTTCTTCTTTTTATTAGATCAGAATGAAAGCTGAGGTTCCATCCTGCCTATAGGTACTCCTACGCAAACTCTGAGCTGAGTTGGAGTCTAAAAAGCAAACTTCCTATGAAGTGATGGTATCTGACTCTTCCCTCATTCCCCTACCCCAGGAATCTCTTCAGCTCTTTACAGATGGTTAGGGCCTGGGTAAGTGCTTAGCATTCCTTGCTGGCATCATAAGTGTGGAAGAATTTACCAAAACATTTTAAAACTGCGCCGGGTGCTGAGGATCAGAGCATGGGCAGAACAGTTCCACTGGAGCCCGTGTTCAGAGGACAAAGAGCAGCCCCAAAGCCAAGAACCTTCTCCAGATTCAACAGCGGGGGCCCAAAGTCCCTGCCGTCAGACCCACAGAGGTATCAGCAACACCTCTGCAACTCAGCCGGCCCTCTAGGGTCAGGTGAGTCGGACGAAAGGGGACAGTGGTGGTGGGGCCCCTGCGCTTCTCCCCAACCCGAGGCCCCACACTCAGGACGCAGCACATGTGTGTCCAGGAATCTGCCCCACCTGGGGTCCAAAGCCAGGGGCTCTCAAGCTCTGCCCTGCCGCTTTCTATCTGGGACATGCGGGTCCTTCTTCGAGGCCAGCCTTGCAGGCACGAATTCAGGACATTCAGCCTCTCTCTTCCCCTCCAGGACACATCCAGCCTGTGTGTGCCCTGGGCAGGAGGCTGGTAAACCTTGATACTGTGGTTCTTTTGTGTGTCAGCTACTCAAACAAAAAATGATTTTTTAACAGTGAATTCTTCCCTAACACCTGAATCCAGGAGCTCCTATACCTACGGCTCTCACGTGTCCTATCTTCCCTTCTTCTCTTAAGCAACCCTTTTTTATACTTGAGAGCAAAAATCTCTCTTATGCACTGTGTTTCCTGTCCGCTCAACAGGGATATATAATAGATGGGAAACACTGAGCTTGGTGCTAGGGACACGATTGTGAGCAACAAAGCTGAGTCAGGAGAAATGCAACTCACCTGGCAACAGTGAGAATCTTGTCTCAAAAAAAAAAAAAAAAAAAAA
>NW_022900949.1:27887771-27926825 GCF_012274545.1 Fukomys damarensis
CAAAAAAAAAAAAAAAAAAAAAAAAGTGGCCAAGGCCTGGTGGCACATGCCTGAAATCCCAGTACGGTGGGAGGCTGAGGCAGGAGGATTGCAAGCTAAAGCTCAGCCTGGGCAACTGAGGCCCTGTTTCAAAATAATTTTTTAAAAGGAAGGGTAGGAATGTAGCTCAGAATGGAGACCCTGGGTTCAAGCACCAGTACCGCCAATTAATTAATTAAAAATTTAAAATAGGGTAGAGATGTAGCTAAGTGTAAAACAGCCAATACACATAATTTATAATTTTGATAAGTAGCCTGCCACTGCACAGACACAATAAACGTCACAGTCTTGAGAGAACACATGAACATCCCAAATTATTAACCAAAGTTATACAGTGTGGCTTACGGGATCATATTTTGATTAATGATAACCCTTCTGTCCTATCACAAATATAGGCCTCATTCACTTAAGAAATGATTTGCTAATACACATGAAGAGGAAACCAAGCCAATGTCACTTTTATCTAATTTTACATCTCTTTTTCCTTGGATACTGAAAGGATGTATGAGTTTTATTTCACATCTATCCATCCATTCATCCACCCACTCATCAAGTAGTCACCAAATACCTATCAAGTGCTGGGATTATTCTAGACACAGGAGAGAAATACGGTAATCAGCCAAGGCTCCTATCCTTATGAGAGTTCGCGTTTAACTCTATCTACTGAACTCATCCAAACACATCTGAAGGCATGCTCTTTCAGTTGCTTAACTTTTTAAGGTCAACTAGCATGCACTATTATTAGGACTAATACGAGAGACCAGAAGATTCATGAGGATTCTGACCCGCATGTGACTGTCCCTATCTCCAGGGCCTTCAGATTCCACCAGCAGTCCCACTCCTTATAAAACCAAACCAGAAGGAGACACAGGAGCCCTGAGGCTAATTGCGTCACCGCCTGAGGTCTCTGGGCTGGCTTCTGATGGGGAGGGTGCGCCTGCACCTCCTGGAAAAGGTGACTGTGTGCAGCTCCCCTGCAGGGGCCGCCCACCCGCTGTCACCTGACACCTCAGGGCAGGGTAGAAGCCCTGGACCCCAGGGCTGGGATTAAGGTGGGCTTGGTGTCTCCAGGGGTCTCTCTTTGGACCAGAGACTCTGGGCAATGTGTGCATTTGTGAAATGGGGAGGTCAATAGCAAAGAAGGGATTAGAGAGTGAACCAGTACGGAAAGTTATTTAACTGTTCCGGGCCACGACACTTGAAAAAAACAACAAAAAAATGAGGTGTTTGAGAAAGCTGCTATTTAGTATTTAGTCTTCATTATGACTTGCAGGACCTGCCTCTAGCCAACAGAATCTGCATGTCACCCAGCAAAAAACCAAAAACTCCCCAAATTTTAGTACATTTAGAGAAGGCAACGAGACCAACAAACATGAATGATTCAACAACAAAAAGCACAAAAAGACCTAGAACTCTATAGTTACTAAAATCGCAGTTTTATAGCTCAAGTTTCTTGAAGAATTACTCAACAGTAGGAAGATTTCATAAAATTTTTGCATGATGTGGGGCATTAACAGTTTTTTGCACCATGTTAGTCTTAGAAGTGAATGGAAACCTTCCCTTTCCTGCAATCAGCCTGGAAATTTAGGCTTTTGATTGAAAGGCTTTCCGATTAAAACTGCTCTGTTTGGCTTCCTCTGGGGAAGATGAGCTGTGTTAGTCCTGGGGCCAGGTAGCCTGCGCAGCTGCTGACACGCAGGCCATTCAGGAGCGCCCGAAGAGCCACTGGGGCCTCCGCACCCCCAGCCTAGCCCGGTGCCCCTAGTTGGCATCAAATACGTGTTTATTGTTGTTGATGGAGTGAATGACGAAAGGAGAGCTGCTCGCCACATCTGTGACGCACGCACCGTTCAAGGGGCCTGGAGACCTAACCGGCTGACTGGTAACGGCTTCCATTTTCTTCCTGTTCTAACAAGACCTAGATTTCCCGATGCTGTTCCAATGCAGCAGACAGAACCAGCACCCAGCTCGCTCTACCATCCCGGGAGAGCTATCCTCTCCCAGCCAGGCAGCAGCTGCTGGGGAACCTTATCTCTCAGTGGAAGTTGCGTCAGCTCGAGGTTTCTTCACAGTCACGGGGAGCCGGCCTGGGAAGAGCGGTGTGCCAACGTGACACATGTCTTGAGACCAACAAACAATCCTGTGTCCTGGATGCAAATTCCACCGCAGCCCTCTCCCCAGCTGGACATCCCAGCTGGACGTCGCCACGGAAGGGGAACCAGGAGACTGCTGAATGGGTTCACCCCTACCCTTCTAGAAAGGCAGTCTGCCCTCTTTACCAAAAACTGTAATTTCCTCCAGATTTTTAAGAAGTAACATGTTCAAGATGTGATTAATGTGTCAAAGAACTGTATTTTCTTTTAATTTAAAGAAAAATAACTGGACAGAATGAGGGTTCGCGTGAAGACAACAGCTCCAATAACTGAGTATTTGATATTCTGGGATGCTTTTTACTTTTTTTTGGTGGTGGTAGGGATCAAAGGCATTTGATATTTTAAAAAGGTCTTGACCCTGAAACAGTAGTAAGAATTCTGTCTGGCATGGAGGGAGCCAGGAAACCTAGATTTTACGTTGTTAGTTTGGTTGTTTTGGTGGTTTCGTTTCATTTTGTTTTGATTTTGAGACAGGGTCTTATTATATAGTTCACACTGGCCTTGAACTTACTAGGTATCCCAGGCTGGCCTCGAACTCATGGTGATTCTCCTGCCTCAGCCTCCCAGGTGCTGGGATCACAGGCATGCAACATCATGCCTGGCTATTTTGGTGTTTTTGAGACACGGTCTCACTATGAAGTTCATATTGGCCTTGAAATCACTGCAATCCTCCCGGCTCAGCCTCCTCAGTGCTGGGATTACAGGTGTGTGCCACCATATGCAGCTGTTTTGAGGTTCTTATCTGGGCTCAGCTCCAGATCTCCTGTTCAACCCTGGGCCATTTCTTAACTCTAGAATGAGAAGAGGGGCCTCTTTGTAAAACAGAATGATCCTCAAAGACCTTTTGGGTTTTAATATAAAGTCAGTGCCATGCCTGTCAATAGTTTATTGACAATTTAGTGGAAATTCTATCCATTGTATTTTTAATCATGTTCTAACCCTGAGTTACTATGTCCTTTCCACACCTGACTGGTACCAAGGTGACAGTATAAAAAGGGCACTTTCTTATGGAAAAACAATGCCCTATCAGAAATTAAAAGTCTAAATAAAACCAAACACAATTTTCCTTTTTCCCCCTTTCCTTCAAAAGTTAACTTTTGTAATACCTGAAAAAGAGCCTAACCTGTCTGACCACTTTCTAGGGATCAACACAACACTTTTCAAATTGCTGTACCTTTGTACCAAAGCTAAACTATTCTGACTTGTCTTTGCATGTGATATCTGAAATTCCCCAGTAATTGGGTCTCCGGTATGATAAAATACCATGAGCTATATCATCATCAGATGCATACTGCGTTGTGGGAAATCCTAAGCCTCCAAAGCATGTATCATCACTTTTCAGATTTTATCGATTTTTCCAGCTCAGTTACCTGGACATGTCTTAGGTAACATCTTCTCTGGAGGAAGTGGGGAGCCACAGAAGGAGACTCAGGTTTCGTGCGTGTGTAAAAGAAGCGCTTTGCCAGCATTGTGATTGGACTGAAAGAAATACATGGATTACTGAAATCACAGACTCATAAAATCCCAGGGAGAAAAACCCATTCAAACTCTTAATTTGTCTCAGGGAAAGACAGCTGCATGAAGGATGAAATGATTTGCCAAGGTGTTGCCCAGATAGAGCTACAAATCAGGTTTCTTGATTCCCAGTTCAAAGCTCCAAACTGGGCTCCACCTCATTACGACAAAGCAATAAAACATTCAAATACATGTCCCGGTCAGTTCTCTTCAATGTCCACAATCACAATGGAAGCCTAGCGGCACATGAACATTTTGCTAGGCTCTGGTGCACGTGGATGGATTACCCAAGAAAACACCCCCACTCGTCACGGCGTTTAGACACGCTTTCCATGAGCAAGCACTCCACGGTGCCCTGGTAATTAAAGTTGGATGATATTTGAACGCGATTCAGGAATTCACTTCGCTAACAAACGTCCGAGTGCCTCATTCATAGATCCTGCAGGAGTCAACCTGGAGCTGTGGGATTGGTGCCAGAACAACCCCATGACACCCCCATGACACAGTTCTTTGCTCTCAATCACCATATTACAATGTGAAAATTTCCATTTCATGGTAATAATACGCAAATAAAAATAAAGCTCTGATAAAATAGTATTTTAGATCATTTGAAGCTCATAACAAGGCTAGGAGGTTATTGGAAGTAAAACAATAAAATCACAGCAGCTGCTGACTATGGCTTCAGTATGGAGTCCAGGGCTGGGGTGCCTCGCGTGTCTGAAGTGCTGGGTTCCAGCCCCAGTTCCGGAAAAAAAAAAAAAAAATGTAAAAAGCAACCAGAAACCTGGATTTGGGTTTTCCTTTGTTTTTGTTTTGTTTTTTGGTAGTGGGGATCGAACTCCGGTCCTTGTGCTTGTGAGGCAGGCAGCAGAACCACCGAGCCACATCCCCGGCTCTGGATTTGGGTTTTGGCTGTAGAGCTTTACCTATGTGTCCTCACTCAGTAAGGTCTAACAGGTCGGGTTTTGCTCGGCTAAAGAAGTCAAGAGAGAAGAACCAGTGGTTGGAGCAGAGAAGGCTCTCAAAATTCAAACCTTATGACTTCTTTTGGAAGGATGGGTCCCGGAGTCAAAGCCACTGAGCTCCATCCCCACCCTTCTTTATTTACTTATTTTAATTTTGAGACACAGTCTTACAAAGTCACCCAGGTGGGACTCAAATTTTCACCCCTCCTGTCCCAGCCTCCCTCTGAGCTGGGATTACAGGATTATGAATTCTTATAGTTGGAAATTTAAATCTTGTACTTGACACTTGATTAATAAAACGGTAAGATCGGCTGTCAAGGGAGAGGCCTACTGTTTTTATGCTAAAAGGAGCTTCATGAATTTGCTTCAAGAGGAAACACTGCACAAGTAGAGTATGCAATATTAAAAACACAAGCAGGACTTCTAAAGGTTCCCTTGGCAAACACAGACACATTATTTTTTTCCTGAGAGCACACAGAGACATGATGGAAAACAAGAGCTGGGAACTTTGTGAATGAATTTGCCGACACTTAAATAGTGGGCAGTGTGGGGTGTATATTTTATATCCACTTTCCATTGAGTTTCATCAACTTCTTGACAGTGTGTTAGACCAATCATCTCAAGGTTTGCCTCTCTCAGTCTTTTTTTAGACAGCACTATAAATTCTGTTCCAATGCGGGATCCATTCCACCTTGATTTACGGAATATATTTTACGAGCCCCATAGTGAAAGTACACAGGCTGCAAAAGTATGAGCCAGTTTGGAGATTCAGCTGCTCTGACGGAGCGCCAGGGGCTGTGCTGTTTTCTGACAGAAAATCTCACTTAGACTTCAGAAGAGCTGTGAGCTCGAGAAGAGGCTCCACATCCCCAGAAGGAGACGCAACCACAGGACAATCAGGCGCCAGGCAACACGCGGAAGTTATCACCTAGCCAGGGAGAGAGCAGGAGCAGCCCTTTCCAGTCCAAAGCAATTACTCCAGGGTGCTCCAGGGCGTGGCCCAGAGCTGAAGTGCTGCGTACACTGCCTGCAGGACAGCGCTGGACACTGACTCGGTCCCTCCTCTCTGGCCCTCACGTTCTGTGAAACGGCTACCTTGTCGTTCCATGGAGAGGAGACCGAGCTAGTGAGGGACGGATGCAAGGGCTGCACGGCCAGGAATGGAGAGAGCCCGAGGGGCGCAGACGGAAGGGATCTGAACAGCTCCAGCAGGGAAGAGGGACTTGGGAGGAGCCCGAAGGCCTGAGCAGCTGTGGCTGACGCAGGAGTTGAGAGCAAGGGGAGAGAGGGAGGCCCCTGCCTGCAGGGCCCCAGGGGAGGGCTGGGGTGGAAACTGCACGCGAGACAGGCAGGGAGTTCAGATCAGTGTAGCGAACCTGATAACAGCCCACACAGTTCGGGGCTACTGTCTGCGCAGTGAGTCTGTGTGCACAGCTTGGAAGGGCAACAAGCAGGCGCAGGACAGGACAGAGACCTTAGATGTGAAGGCCTGGGCCTCCCAGCCAAGCTCGGGTCAGCCCCTGTGCCGGAACTCTCCGGGGCTGCTGGCGCGCTCACGCCTTCCTGGCCTTTACACCTTTCCTCTGATGCTTTTCTATTTGGAAGACAGCTTTGTGTCGTGGTGTTTTAAACTAACCGTTTGTTATTGCAGAACTCATTCACATTTGCTGTTAATAATTAGAAAATACAGACTGGTTAAGAAGATCGAGAAGATGATCGTATTCACACTACAGTGTTGAAGTCTCAGTGTTTAACTGAATCTTTTTTCTGGCTATATGTATCATCATAAATATATATATATACACAACGTAAATACACATGCACCCATAAACATGCAATATTTGTATTCTTTAATCAAAATGAGATTTGGCATTTACTGCTGGTAAACTGTGTTTTAAAAATTGATAATGACTCTATTTCCACTTAATTAAGTTTCCATATCTAACAACATCCAGTCCCTGTTCAAATTTCCCCAGTTGACCCAAACTGTTCTTAATATAAGTTGACTCGCTCCAACCTGAATCTAGTCCTGGAAGATGAAAAGCATTCGGTCATATGCCCCTTAAGTCTTTTTTAAAACAGGCGCCACAGCCTTTTCTCCACCAGTTCCCTTCATTTTCAGGCCGCTGACCAGTAGGGGTAGTTACCTTGCACAATGTCACATCTTCTAGGTGGGTTTGGCTGTCTTCTTGCGGTATCGTTTAGCTTGTGTATCTATCTCCTGTGTTTCATACAAACTGGATATTAGATCTCAGCATTTATGGATTCAAGTTAAGTATTTCTGGCTGCTCAATGACCTCACAGGAGGTGGGTTCCCCTCTGACACAACGGAAGACATGCAGCGTGGGACCGGCCCTCCCAGGGATCACTAACTTGGGAAGAATGGGGGCCTGATCTCTCCGTGGCTATGCTACTTTTCTCTCCTTGCAGCTAGACACCAACCCATGAACTGCTACTTTGGCCTTTTAAGGGTATTCAATTTTGGTAATGATTTACCCAAAGTTTTTAATAAACTTGGTCATCTTTTCCCCGAATCAGTACTTGGAGTTTATGAAGTGAAGTTGCTGTAATTACATCTATCCCTCACTTACTATCTGGCATTTTTCTACCTGAAGGACCTCTGTGATTACCCTGAAACACAGTTGGGGGGTAAATTAAATGTTTACTGTGTTCTCTTTTATTAAAAAGGAAGGTAACCTCAATCCCAAACTTCATTGGTGACACATACCAGTTTCCTCTGACTGTTCATCATTAAAAAAAAACACAAAAAAACCACATAAAAAAAAAACACATATAAGTTTCTCTTTTTTAAGTTATTTTTTAGAGAATTTTATTCCAATTTCACTTTTCTCCTATGACAGCTCCCAGCCAGGCTCAAATCCCTGGCACTGGGGTATCTAATCCTTTTTCTTTTTCTCATATAAAAAAAAATCACTCACTAACTCCTAAATAATACAACTAGTGCTTCCATTTTACCTAAAAATTTCCATTAACAAGAATTTTCAGGGTTAGCCAATAGTTATTCCTGCATGAAGGGAGATTAGCTGGAGTACAAACTTAAGCAGTTCTGTGCAAATGAGGTTGTGTTTTTGCATAACTTTAAGAAACATGTTCCAGATTCCTGATGGGTTGAAAACATATTCCAACCACCTTGTTTGTTTTATTATCCCTTCTCTGAGTACGCTTCTCCGCAGGTATATAGAACTCTAGGATGTGAGAGGTTCGGCTGTTATATTCACAGGAGCTCCGTGTTAGCAAACTTCTCTGGAAACATTTAAAGCATTTTATTGAAACACAAAGGGAGAGAGAGGGAAGACAAAAACAGGAAGACAGCCAAGAAATACCTATCTCAACTCTAAAATAGGTGCCCCCAAATAAAACCAAAATCGAGTCTTAACTGAGCCCTCCTCCTAATGATGTTTTGATTTGTTATCTCTTGCACACAGTCAGATGAGAAGTTTAAGTGCTACAGTGACTCCGGGCAAGATGACAAGCATCCTACACACCGGCAGGGAGTGGGAAGAGGGCCAGATTGCTTAATTGTTTGTTGCTTGGGAATCCGAGGAGGTGGACAAGCCAAACTCTTTCTGGGGACCCAAAGAGCACAAGTCCTTCCCCAGGCAGCCAGAAAACAATGGGCTGGTTCGAGGTCGCTCCATTGTGCGGGCCATTGTTCCTTCGTGTACCGCCCCAAGGGGAAGTGTATTGCCATCTCCCGGAGGGAGGCAGAGGAGGAGGAGCCGGATGTAGGACAGCACAGGATGCTGATGAACCAAGCGCCTTCAGTTTAGGAGGGAACTTTCAGATCAACATTTTAGGGCACTGTGTACCTAAAAGGCCTGCAGATTAAGATCAGGAAGCTTTGGTGACCCAGGCTTAAGGAGAAAAGTCAGGTGCCAGGTATAATTAAGGGGCTCTGAGAAAAAGTGTGTCAGGCAACTAGGGGGCTGAGACTCACAGAAAATAGAAAGGTTAGGGTGAGATTGGCATACAGGCAAGTAATCTTAGAGAATGCTTACTCTAACATCCTCTTCATTTATGGGTGGGGAAACTGAGGCACGAAGAGGTTCTTCACCTACAGGTAGGGAAAGCAAGCCCCCCATGTGTCCACGGCCTTGTCCCAGATATCACAGTTAAGGACAACGTCGAAGCCAGAATCCATAGTGTTCTTATTCCCGGGTCCAGCCCCTGGTTGAACTAAAGCAGAATTTTTGTTTCCAGTTAGGCCTCTTACACTGGGCAAACGTAGATGGCTAATAGATAAATATTCCTAGCAATCCCAGAGCTCTTTATAAAAAGCTCTTCAAGCAACTTTATTGAGCTACCTTTCACATTGTGTTGAGTTTGGTGTTTCACACATATAATTCACCTCGGTGCCAGGATTATAGGTGTGCACTACCACACCCAGCATGTTTCTAATTGTTGATGAAGTTCCTAATTCCAAATCTTTGGCTTCTTCTTTGTTTTGCTGCTGGGCATCGAACCCAGAGCCTTGGGCTTGCCAAGTATGCACTTTCACCAGGGAGCCACACATTCTGAACCCTGTGCCATGTTTTCCACGTTGCTTTCATCCTGATGAAATAAAAATTCATATACAGAACCACCTGGACAATTTTATAACAAATACTGATAAGCAATTTCAGCACTGTGGCCTGTATGTGATTTCGGCACTCGGGAGTCTGGGGCTGCTGAAGAGGGCACAGAAGCATGTGTGGCAGGTGTTTTCCTATCTTGACTTCCCGTGAGAGTAGTAAGGGTTTGTGGCTTGTCACCAGCTAATTTGTTTTGGCTGCATAGATACTTAAGAGCCATAATCGTGAAGAGTCTACTGCCAGTTTTGTTCCCATTTAAGTTACATTATAATAAAAATTACGTGAATACTAAGAATCATTAAGAATTGTTCTTCCCTTGAAGTCTGTATTTTACTCAAGTAAGATACAGCTGTATAAAACAACTGAAACTGATTGGAAGCTCACATTTTTGTAACTACAGAAAGAAGTGATTGAGCACAGTGGCTCATACCTGTCATCCCAGCACTCCAGATAATGAGGCAGGATTGCAAGTTTGAGGCCAGCATGGGCTACATAGTGAGTTCAAGGCCAGCTTGAACTGCATAGTGAGGCCCTGTCTCAAAAAAAAAAAAAACAAATGAACAAAACCAAAGAAGAAGGAAGAGGAGAGAAAGAAGAGGTAGAAGAAGGGGTGGTAAGACTTGTGTAGAGCACCACGGCCTCTTTTGAGTCTACAGCACGGCCCTTCAGGGTCCCATCTACCAAACATTTATTCCGGGTTGTATGTTGTTAATCTCATTCAGCCTTTTCCCATTTTATACATCAGCTGTCTGCTAAACCAGAGATATACAGCATGCATTTTCTAAATCCCAGTTTTGTGCCGAAGGCTCGATGAGGACAATCTTAACCTCCAATCTGAGATCTAAGACCTGGTCTTCACATTGGGCTTTGGAAGAAGGCGATTCACGTTAGCAAACTTTGAGCCCGGGGAGGTGGTGTGGGCTGAGCCAGCCCAGCCTTCATTCTGCCACCAACTCAGTTTATGGATGGAGGCAAGTCCTAACAGCTCCGGTCTCACGGCCCCATTTCTCAAGCAGAGACAGGGACAGCAGAGTAGATCAGATAGCATCTAACATTTTCCGTTGAGCTCCTGCATTCAATGAATTTAAAGAATTAAGGTCGCATCTATTATCAACTCTTGCCCCTGAATAGAATCTGCTTAACCTCTGCATGGTTCTCTCTCTCTCTCCCTCTCTCTCTCTCTCTCTCTCTCTCTGCCTCCCTCCCTCCCTTCTTCCTTACCTTACTGCCTCTTTTTCCTAACATGCTACTTCAGTTCTATTCAAAAGAACCTCTCCACTCACTGCTGTGCACCTGTGGTACACAGAGGTACCTGTCGTGCTCAGGAAGGCTCAGTGAGCACACTGAGCATTACTGGACGAAAGACCTGCCGCACTTCCTTCCGGCTCCCTTTGTCATGCTATAATACACACCGGTATCCGGTATCCGTTAGCAAAAGGAAATGCTCGTTGAAAGCCAATTGATTAGTTCTGACCCCCAGTGACTCCTTTAGACCTGGCTTGTTTCGTGTTTGTTTTATTTCTCCAGGTAGATCTTGTTTAAAAAAAAAAAACAAAACAAACCTTTGAAAACTGGAGAGTACACCTTTCGTTTCACGTAGAATTCCTAACACTGCACTTGGTGTTCCATGCTGACTGACCAGCGACTAAATTCCAAACAGATAGGGCCTGTTTTTAAGGCCTTCTGCAGTCCTCTGTCCAAAACTTAAATGTCCACAAGAAGCTGAACCCCCTTGATTTCCTTTCACACAAGGTGCAAAGAAAGATGTTTTTTATTCTTTGAAATGTTTTTTTTTAATGCCCTTAAGGCAAATTTAAAGACAATTATTCAGAATACTCTTCTTTATTTTTCTTTTCCCACTTAAACATTCAGTGCCCACATTAGTTCATCTGATTTAATTTGGGGTCCTTGTAGTGTAATTAATTCCTGGTTTTAGAAAGAGCTATGGGTTGTGAAGAAGCAGAGTTTTAGCCCATGCTGTCCTTGCTCCTAATGTCTCTGGGCTTCGGTAACCCAATGCAGAGCAACACAGGTCTTGCTTAAAATGCTACTGTGAGGAATAAATATGTTACTGTGTGAGAGAACTTGAACGATTTAAAGCTCTAAGCAGCTGAGTGCCCCTGTTACTCAGGGGGCTGAGGTGGGATTCTCTTGAGCCCAAGAGTTTGAAGCCAGCCTGAGAATCAATAAGACCTCATCTCAAATAAAGGGGTAAATTCTTATACAAATTTAAGATATTTTCTCCTATTGTTGCCGGAACACTAGAAACATTTTTCTTAAGGTTATAATTTAAGAACCTCACTGGATAAACTGAAGTACATATACCCAGGCTGGGGTTGTATCTCAGTGGCAGAAGGCTTGGGTAGAATGTGCAAGGCCCTGGGTTCGAGCCCCAGAAAATAAATCAAAAATATATAGATGCAGATTTCATATATATACACACACACATATATACACATATAGGAGAGTTAAAAGGAGCTGTGCCACAGTAACATTAGTTAACATTAGCTTTTAAAAATACTTTTCTGTGTACTTTGCAATACTAGCTGGTCTCTTACAACCACAAAATCGACTTCACATAAAATAAAGACATCGTACAACAGTTGAGTCTCGAACAAGAAGAGCTGTTGATATGGTAGACTGTGAAGAAAACACTTGCACAGTAGGTCTTCTACATCGACAACGTTAAATTTCTGAGTTGACTACCAAGGTAAACGGCAGGGAGGTTTAGCCAAGCCTTTTCAAAGAACAGCAAAGTTACCAAGAATAATGTAAATCTTTCCATTTTTCTACAAAACTATTATCTTCCATCTTTTTTTTCTCTGAAGTGTCTATTAGGTATCAGCGTCACCCATCAGGAGAGTGTCAAGAGGTGAAAGACTCAGAACA
This sequence comes from Fukomys damarensis, assembly GCF_012274545.1. Taxonomy (NCBI): domain Eukaryota; kingdom Metazoa; phylum Chordata; class Mammalia; order Rodentia; family Bathyergidae; genus Fukomys; species Fukomys damarensis. The sequence continues at coordinate 27,899,925 of NW_022900949.1, forward strand.
TGGAAAACCTCAGACAGGAAGTGAACGCCAGTGTTACATAAAAGATATCATAAGCGTCTGACCTCGTTCTTATCCTCCACTTCCCCAACGACCGAGAACACCCAGCGCTAATCTGTAGTGTTCTGTGATGTTCAGAATGTGGTCATAAATCAATGTCCACCTCGACATCTCTTTTTGAGATGGAGGTCTTATCGTGTTACCCAGGGTGGCCGTGAGCTCCTCCTGCCTCAGCCTCCTGCGTAGCTGGGACCACAGGTGTCCGCCACCGCCCCCAGCTTCTTTAGTCCTGAGAATTCTGACCTGTGCATCATTCTCCTCTTTAATACATCCTCACCATTTCCACTTCTCACGCTCACTGATTAATATCTTTGAGGTAAAGATTACGCTGACCACACACATTTAAGGAGAGAAGAAGGGCACTATCAGAACCGATGCTGGGACAACAGGCATAAATAGGGACTGTCATGGCAAAGCAGGTCATCGCCGTGTGAGGATTAGGCAAGGTAAGGAGGAGGGAGGCGTGTGCTACCTTCAGTCCCAGCGCTGAGAAACTAGGGCAGTGCTGTTCACTGCCCCACTGGCACACACACTACCCCCACGACTAATCTCAACCCACTCATCTAGGGATTCTGCCGACACTTTGATTAAAAACCTATAGAGCGGATACAGCCTGTGATTTTTCTCTTCATTTCTTCCTTTTCTCTCTCCTTCTTTAAACATCGAAGGCTCACACAGGCAGCTGTTTTGCAAAGGAGAGTGGGAATTGCAAAGTTTGGCCCAAGGCTGTCTTGCATTGAGCTGCTTCTTCTGGCCACCTTTCAAGCGACCAGATGTGAAGTAAGTGATGCCCATCTGGATTACCAATCTCATTTTCATCTCTTTCAACATAAATAACAACAACAATAGTCAAATTATGTATTCCAAGGCTTCCAAGAGGGGAGAGCCATTAACCCCACAGGAGCCCAACTCTCACAGAGCAGTTATTTTAGTTAAAAACCAGTTTAGTTCAAAGAGGCCAGTGAAATAAAGCTTGGTTTGTGGAATACGGTTAACTGAAACACTAAAAACGGTGAATAATTCAAGCCAGTTAATGCTTAGCGCTTTTGGAGTCTGAATCCTGAGGCTTCCTAGTGAAATAGCTGTGTTTTGGGGTCACTACCAAGTCTCCCAGAACTTTGGTGGTGGCCATGCTAACGCGCTCTGGGGAGCCCCACCACAAGCAACAGAACACCCTGACAACCAATTCCTAACCATAAGCCCTTTGTATGGATCTGAAACTTCTGAAAACAGACTGAACTGACTTGGAAGAAAACTGACAACAACTTTTCTCTCTCCTACTTTGGATCGTAATTTGGGTCCCCCGTCCTGGTCTGGGAGGCAGAGCCAGTCTGTGATAGTTCCCACTCATGCCAGGGCCACTGACAGGACCAAGACACAGGTGTCCGAGATGAAGCAGAGAAACGAGAAGGAAGCTTAGAGCGAACAAAGTAACTCCACAGAGCCAGGCGGGAGGATGACAGAAAAGGTGACAAGTGGAGCGGAAGTCGTACAGGAAGGGTTTATTGGAGGGGTTTGGAACAAGATGACTTTGACCACAAAGCACAAAATAATTCATAACACATAGCCCTTAAGAATTTATAACAATCTTTTCATACATACCATTTACTTCATCCTGAGATATAGGAATTATTTCCATCTTACTGAAAACTGAGACTCGTGGAGCTAGCAACCTGGCCTAGGATATAGAGATGAACTTAAAATCCATAACCCAAACCAACAAACATCTGTTGAATGAACCTAGTCCCAAAAACGCCGGGTGCAGTGTGTCCACCTGCCACTCGGGAGGCTGAATCAGGAGGAATGCTAGAGCTCAGGAGTTTAAGGGCAGCCTGGGCAACATATTGAGAGCCCTTTTTGAAAACAAAAACATAAACTGCCATTTATGGGACACTGTGGGAAATACAAAGAGGTATAAGTCTGCCCTCAAGGAATTTGTAATCTTGCTAGTGAAACAAACTACAAAGAGGTGAAAAGTTGAGCAATGGTTCCTGATTTGAATAAACATTCTAGCCCATGATTAGAAGAGATGTCACAAGGTAGCACCTGGGTAATTGCCAAATAAGTGGGAAAATGAGAAGCTTGTTCACAGGGAGTCAGGAGGAGGAGTCGAAGAGGGATAAGAGGGTACGTGAAAGACACGGATTTTATTTATTCCGTTTACTCACACATTTATTGATTTTTTGCTGTTGTTGTTTTGAGAGAGGGTCTCACTATGGAGGTCAGCCAGGCCTTGAACTCATTATGCAGTCCAGGCTGGTCTCACACTCGTGGTAATCTTCCTGCTTCAGTCTTCCGAATGCTGGGATCATGGGTGTGCGCCACGACGCCTGGCTAAGACGTGGGGTTTTAGCAAGGGCCACCTGGTGAGCACAAGCATGGTGTCCTGAAAGGCGGCGACCGTGCACTTGTGCCCCCTCTCACCCGTGTCACTCAGCAGAGCGCGTCACTGCGGCAGGACTGACGGACCGCAGGCAGGAAGCTGCAGCCACTGGGCAAGGGGACGGTGGGGGGATAAGATGGTGTGGGGACGGCAGGCGAAGGCAAACCAATCACTGCGCTGGAACATGGTTGGGAAGCGGGTTAGCCAGGGAACAAGGTCACGGCAAGAGCTGAACGCGGTCTCCTGGCTCACACCTGTGGTGCTGGGAACCCAGGTCCTCATGCCTGCTTGCCGAGCTCCTCCCATATCCCCTGCTCAGACTAGTTTGGGGTGTTTTGGACACAGGTCCTGCCCAGGCTGGTCTCATGGCAGAACTTGTAGGCTCAAGTGATCCTCCTGTCTCAGCCTCCCAAGTAGCTGCGATTACAGGCTCCCTGCGACTTCATTTTAAGTGGAATTTTCTTTTCTTTTCTTTTTGGAATTTTATTTTCTTAAAAGACACACTTGGCATTATACCATTGGAAAAGTCCCCTGTACGCTCATGGCTTAATTCAAACTAATTTGGACTTAATTTTCCAGGTAGTTGTTGAACAATCTGCCATGTATGCAGGGGCAGTGCTCAAGGACTATACACTTTCATGAAATTAGTAACACTGAGGGGCTCGCCCACCCACTAGGTGGGATTATATAAAACCCTGCACATTAAACAAGGCCCCATAACTGATGAAGGTTTGAAAACTCTTCAGACACTGGAAGTTGTGACCACTGGAAGATAGGAGGAAGCCAACTGGCTGAGCTTAGGTTTAGTCATTTGCCTTAATCGCGGATTGTAGAGGTCAGAGCAGCTTGGTCGGCCCCACCCCCAGTGCTGCCACGCGCGACACCTCCGTCCTGTGGGTCATGATGATCGCAGTGACCCAAGTGATTTTCAGGGACCAGGAGGCCACTTTGGAGCTTTTCAGAACAGTTGGGATCCCAAGGCCCCGGCCTGGGCCTGTGCCAACGACTGACTGGGCCTCTCGACCTCAAAGGCCAGAACTCAGAGGCTAAAACAGCAGTTTCTGCTCTGTGGCCTCGAAGAGCCACAAGGCTGGATCACGCGTGTGCAGACCTGGTCCCTGCATGTGACCTTGGCATCGCATCGATCCCTGTGCCCTGCCCACCCCACAGCCCACAAGTCCCTTGGACGCCTGTGGGGGCGGGGGCGGGGCTGAGGCTTGTGCTCCTGGGTGAAACAGGCCTAGCTCAGTACCAGTCATTCCTATACCTTCAGGGGAAGTAGACAAACGCTGGGGGTGGGGGAGGAAGACAGTTAAAAAACAATTTGTATTTTATTAAGCAGCTTCCAGAGAGTTTCCTGATATAAGCTTCAGTATTTTTTATATGTACAATACAATGTTATTTGCTATGCAAAATGAAACTGTCACTAAAAGTTCCGGAGTCACTGGACATGGCAGGACATGCTTGTAATCCCAGGACTCAGGAGGCTGAGGCAGGAGGATCGCCAGCAGTTGGAGGCCAGCCTGGGCTACATAGTGAGTTCAAGGCCAGGCTGAACTACATAGTGAAACTACTCTCAAAAAATAATTCCTGAGCCATCAACTCAGAGCTATCTGAGTTCAATTTAAATTTTATTTCACCCTATAATATTTACCAAGACCAAAAAAAAAAAAAAAAAGGCCTTAACACATTAAACAGAGTTTACACAAACAGAAATGGGAAGGGCTTTGTACGTGACTAAGTTTACTAGACATTCAATTCCAGCAAGATAGGGGCTGGAGGGGTGGCTCATGGCCCTGATTTCCATCCTCTGTGCCTGCTCTGCCTGGGCAAATAAAACTTCACTGTGATCACAGTGTATACACTGCATATCCAGCCCCTTTTCATAGGGCTGGACCCTGGCAAAAGAGTTGGAAAAGGTGTTTCTCCGGATAGTCATAACTGCCAAACTCTCAGTATATAAGGTTTTCCATGTTGGAAACTGTATAGCAAGATTTTGTCTCAAAAAACCAAAAAAGCAAATAAACACCAGAAAAAACTTTAAAAGGGCTGGGGCTGTAGCTTTGTACAAAGGCTCTGGATTCAATCATACACACGTACAAAGCAAAAAGTTAGGTTTGATCAGTTTTTCTTAAACCTAACTATAGGGATTACTTTTAAATAGGAAAAAAAAATCCTACACACTTACCACCAACCTGCTGCTGACGCCCTAAGAGGTCTGTGAACACAGGTTTGGAAAACTGATGTCAGAAACCAAAGTTTTAGGGGCTGGGGATTTAGCTCAGTGGTTCCACTGCCTGCCCCTCAAGAGCAAGGTCCTCAGTTCGAGCTCTGGCAAAAAAAAAAAAAAAAATGCCAAAGTTTTATCCCACATAAAAGTTCTTAATTGTGAGATTCAGGCTTTATAATAACTGTTTAGATCATTACTGATGTAGTTGTGCAGGCACTGAAACTCTCGGAGCCCAAACACTAAAGCTCAAGGCCCTGGGAATCCGTGGCTCCCAGTGGAGGGAGAGGCGGCCTCTTCCAGTCTAGAACTTCACCCTTCTGAGCACAGGTAGTTGCTTCCCGGAGGGAGTCTCAGTGCCTCCTGCCATACACGTGGGCTCGCTGACTTGTCAGATGGGAGAGAATACAAGGAAATGCACAGTATTGGAGCATTCAGAAAACTTTCTTTTGCAGGGAGTCAAATTCCCGGGTACGGAGGTTGTGTTTGGCATTTGTTTGTTTTTGAGACAGGGTCCCACCATGTAGCCCAGGCCGGCTTTGAACTCACAGTGGTCATCCTGCCTCAGCCTCCCTGGTGCTGAGAGGACAGGTATGCATCATCATGCCTGGCTCGGTTACTGAGTTCTGACAAGAGCAGGAAAGGCATTCGGCCGGAAGTGAACCTAGGAGGCAATGGGAGGCTGATGACAGACAGCCTCTGCCTGGCTCCGGTGAAACAGTGCTTCTGGGAGGGATTACACAGAGGGAGAGGAGCACCAGAAAAGCAAAGGGAAAACCCCCAAGTGAAAATGGCACAGGGCTGGGCAGATCTTTCTCTAAGGAAGACCCAATGACAGCCAGCGAGCACAGGGACAGAGTTTGGGCACCATCAGCCAGCAGAGAAATGGGATTCCCCGTCACCCTTGATAAGATGGTATCGTAAAGTACATAAAGTGTCGCAGAGGACACAGATACCAGAACCCACATGTGCAGGGTCAAGACCTGGGGCGGGACAGGAAAACAGACCAGCAGCTCCTTCCAAAGCAAACCACAGATCCCTCCCATGCTGTGCTTCGTCCCCAAAGGTCCCTGCTCGGAGCCCTGGTCCCCAGTGCAGTGACCTTGACAAGCGGGTGTCCTTTAGGTGGTGAGGCCCAGTGGGAGGGGGCGGGGTCACCAGGGCCAGCCCTCAGAAGCAACCTGGGCCTCTTGGAGACCCTGGCCAGGGCCCCAGCAGGACGTCACATAACAGGGGGCGGCCCCTCGCTGTCTCTCTGGCTTCCAGTGTCACATGGGACTGCTCCTTTCCCACACGTTCCTGCCACCTGACGCCTCGCCAACTCCAGCAGCCCATCGGAGGCTGCCCAAACCACGAGAGACGTAGACCCCCTCTCTTTCCAAGGCACCCACCCGTCTTGGGGGTGGCTGGGCCAGGGACACGGCCGTCCCCGCAGGACCGCAATGCCCTCCCCACATGTACCCAGGCGGGCAGCATTCAGACGGCTTGGATGCCAGCGTTCATCGTCCAGTTCTTTGGGAAAGCTGACACAGCCAACTCCGAAGGCGGCAAATTTAAAGAGACTGAGGAGAAGAGAGGTCACCACAGGCTAGCGACGGCTGGGGAAAGCTGTGCCCGCCTGGAGCGCAACGATGCCCTGCACCTACAATGGCCGAGGTGGTGCATCCGGGAGTGCAGCTCGGTGGTAAGGTGAGCGCCTGCCCGTCGAGTGCCAGGCCTGGGTCCCCACCCTGCTCTGTGAACAGAGCAAATCAGCAGCAGCAGCGGGGTCCCAGCCAGCGTCCAGGCCACCTCCAGGCTGTGGAACTGTGGAGGTCCCACGGCCGTAGCCAGCCCATCCCTGTGGAGCACCGCAAACTTTCATTCTGTGGCTGAAGTTAATTATTAATCATTTTCAGTGATAAATGTCACAAGTCTCAAGGATAATTGAAAAAACAGTTGAGTTACTAATCTCAATATCCTGACTTCTAATTGTCCCTTTCAAACCTCCCGCCCCATTGGAGGGGATACTGAGGGGTGAAATGATTTTCTAAATGAAAGAGAAGAAAATGTCACAAAATAAGTGTTCCACACAGAAGGTTCCAAGAGCAGATCTCCACACTGCTTATTTCAGTTTTGATCTTACAGTACGTATATTCTGCAAGGGAAAAAAGAGCTTCACATGTGCCCTTTAGGTAATAAAGAATCACACCCGTGATCTTAGCACTGTAGGAGGCTGAGGAAGGTGGGCTGCAAGTTTCAGACCAGCCTGGCAACCTAGTAAGACCCTGTCTCAAAATGAAAATAAAAAGGGCTGGGGGTGTAGCTCAGAGTGAAGGCCTTGGGTTCAGACAAAGAAACAGACTCATTCTCACTTGTTCAGTTCATTTGCTTTGATGGCCGAGGCACACTGACAGAGGCAGGTGGCACTCTTGGCTGGAAAAGCCTTGGATTTACTATTTCCTTTGTGACACGGAGGTCAACTGGCCTATACTCTGCCCGAAGGGCCTCTCCACCCTGTGGCTAGGGGTCTGAAGCCTTTCTCAGTGCCAAGACCCTTCCCGCCCACCCTGGTTCTCTGCTGTGCTCCTCTGTTTCTTCTCTGGGACTCACACCGTAAAACAAGTGACAGCTAAGCCAACAGAAAATGTCTTAGGGTGTGTGTGTGTGTGGGTGTGTGTGTGTGTGTGTGTGTGTGTGTGTGTGTGTGTGTGTGTGTGTATGTGTGATTTCAGGCTGCTTGAATTCAACCCTAGAAAGTGCAGTGACCCCCAGAGTGCATATTCTGTTCTGTAGACTTCTTTAAGGGCCCAGAGGCCTCATGTGGAAATGATCTGTAAACAGTGCTAGTTTTCTGGCCCAGGCCTCCTTGGCCAGACACGGCCTCCCAACACTGCTGGCTCCCGGGGGTCAAGCAGTCCCCACAAAGACTGCATCAGGGGTTAGTGTGCTGCTGTGGGAGGCAGAAGGAACAGCTCAGACAAAAGCAGCAGCCGCCAGCATGGTGGATGGGTTGAAACACCTGATTCTTTGCAGTCATTTTCTGTACTGAAGTCACAACATAATCTCTGTCAAGGTAACATCTACATACCATAGTAAGTTGGTGCCTTACTTACCTGTGGTACTGAGGTTTGAATCCACGCCCTCATACACACTAGGAAGGCAATCCACCACTACAACCCTGCACTCCAAGCCCTTTTTTATTTTTGATTTTGAGACAGGGTCTCACTAATTTGCCTAGGCTGGACTTGAACTTGCCATCCTCCTGCCTCAGTCTCCCTAGTAGTTGGGATTGGAGATACGCACCACAATATGCAGTTTCTTGGTTGCTTTTTAAAAATAATACAGTGATTAACAAATAAAATAATACAGTGGTAGTCCATATTTGGGGAAAAAAATGGTTGAAAGTGAATGAAAGCTTAAGGGAGAGAAAAAAAAATTAATCATTGTTTCTTCAATTCTTTCCCAGGATGGCTACCGACTCTGTTAAGCTGTGCTACTACTGGACTCAAAATTCAGGACAGGACATCTACGCAGCTTCTACTAAGATCCGGCTTTTGAATACTCGGTTGTCTTGCCCAGCATTTTAGATTCTATCCAAGAGCCAAGGAGTCATTTCCAAGAATCTGCATTTTTCTGAATCCCACGTAAACACTCTTAAGTCTTCCCCAGAGCGAAAGGGACGTCACACATAACCTGCCAAAGCCTGAGGCCCAGTGACGGAGAGAGGACACAGCAACTCCCAACCCACGACGACTGGAAACCCGATGCAAAGCATGAAATACACAACTGGGCTGCAGTTCTGATCCCGACAGCGCTCCCCTGAGCGCCTGGACCAAGGCTCCTGCAGCGACCTCTGCCCTCCCAGCACTGACCCAAGTCTGTGCTACAGCTATGGCTTTTCCTCCTTGGGAAGCTCAGGTTATAAGCTGGCGCTGCTTGAAGGGTCCGGGAGGAGGACTGCATTGGGTGGCTGTAAATTTAAGTCTCTTTCCTCTAGTTCCCCACTTGCTTGGGCAGAATCATCACAATTAAATGTGAAGTAAGCTATACTGTCACACTTCAGGGTCTTTTCAATTCCACCCACCGCATGTGGGCTGTGGGGGTGGGGTGGCCCATAAGGAAGTCAAAGGTATTTTGGTGAATTTTGCAACTAGGAGCCTGCCGGAGGACAGGCGAGATCATGTGCTCAAATGGGAAACATTACCAAATCTGGGATGGCTTTTTGTGGTTTGGGATTTTTCTTTTATACCAGCATCGCTTCACTGGTTCAGAAGGACATTTTTGTTTTCCCAGATCATTTGTCTTCCACGATATGAAAATACGGTTTCTTTTCATAAAGAAAACATTCTTGGCAGGTTTTTAATGAACAAACACTGAAAAACTAGAATGCAAACTGGGTTTTAGTTTGCTACCAAGGGTATTTTTGAAAATCCTACGACTTCCATTAAGTGTCAGTCCATTCCTGAGTTTGGTTCCTTTTTCACTGAAAGTCAACCAAATGAAGAACCAATTAATTAATACACAGCCTGGCAGGACATGGAAAGGGGCTATTTAGACTTGAAAAGTGAGAGCAAGCTTCTGAACTGTCACAGGGGTCGGGGATGAGGGGATGGAGAAGAGACCCAGGAGGAGAGGATTAATGGCAGGGGTTCATCTAGAGCTCAGTACTGGGTCATTCACGTTTCAGTGTCACACGGGTCATGCTCCAAAACAGGCCATGTACTAGCTCATAGAACTTTTTTACATATATGCAAAGGAAGTGAAGTTATCCCCTGTATATGATCAGATCACAGGGCAATTAAATTAGAGGCCGAAAGCATAAGAAACCGCAAGAGCTTCGCAAACACATGGGAATTGAATAACACTCTCCTGAAAACCAATGGGTCACAGAGGAAATTAAAGAACAAATTAGACAGTTTCCACAATTAAATGGCAATGCCAGCACAATGTACAGAAAACTATGGGACGCAGTGAAAGCAGTTCTACGAGGGAAATTCATAGCAGTGAATGCCCACACTAGGAAAACAGAGCAAGTTCAAATAAACAACCTAATGCTGAACCTCAAGCTCCTGGAAAAAGAAGAGCAAGACCAACCCAAAGCTCATACAAGGAGGGAATTATAAAGATCAGAGCAGAAATCAATGCAAGAGAGACTAAGAGAATGAAACAACAACAACAACAAAATCAACGAGTCGAAGAGTTGGTTTTTCGAAAGAATAAATAAAATCAACAAACTCTTAGCCAACCTTATCAAAAAAGGGAAAGAAAAGACTCAAAACCATGCAATTAGGAAAGGAAAGGGTAAAATCACAACAGATCTAGCAGAAATCCAGAGGATCATCAATACCTACTTCAAGAACCTGTACTCCAATAAAATGGAAAACACAGAAGAAATGGACAGATTCCTAGATACATATAAATTATCAAAATTGAACGAAGAAGATATAAAACTTCTAAAGACAATTTTCCTTGCTTTATTAAATCGCGCAATGGCATCCGAAACGCTGCTCCACACTGGGGTGCAAGGCAGGCTGGTGGGGCCTTGCTTTCCAACCAGGGTTAGATATATTCAAATATTCTACCAAGTCATTGCCAGGAATTGTGCCCTGCAGACTTAAGATCTAAACATTTCCTTCGTACTTCTGGAAGTATCATTTCTCACTTTAGTAATTCCTACTGTTTCCTTTGCTATATAATTGCCACATCTGTAAATGGGTCAAGGTTGTCCCACTCCACAAGCAAAGAAAGTTAAGAACAGATGGCCTTAGAAAATTAAGAAAGAAAAGGCACAGTTGGGCGTGGTGGTGCACACCTGTACTCCAACACTTCAGAGGCTGAGGCAGGGGAACTGCTGCAGGTTCGAGGCCAGCCAGGGCTACATAGTGAGTTCAAGGCCTGTTTGGACTACCCAGGGAGACCTTGTCTCAAATGACAACAAGGAACAAAATCCATTTGTCTAAACAAAGTCATCCAGCATATAGGAAAGCTGAGACCAGAAGAGGGAGAGGGGCTTAGGATCATGCAGCTGCCAAGCTGTTCTTACTGGTATGGGATTTCTCCCAAGTGACATATAACCTTGGAGGTCCACAGTCATCCTGTGTCCACAGGGAGCAGGGCCCAGGACTCCCCAGGACACCAATTCCACAGATACACATGAGTCCCTCATACGACGAGGTGTAGCATTTCCAAATAACCCATGCACACCCTCCTTTTAAATCAACTCTAAGTGATTCACGACACTTGACACAATGTAAACGCCATCTAGGGGGCTGCACTTAGCATTTAAAGAAAAAGAACAAGGAAACAGAACAAATGCACGCACGTCTTGCTTTTCGAAGATTCCCGATCCACTGCCGGGGGAGTCGGTACTCGCACGGCCACACTCAGCACCGTGCAGTTGTGAATCTGTGCTTACCTGACACCTGCGGTCTGTCCTCCTATCCCATGACGCGCAGGCACAGTAACCTCGTGTCCCTCCTCCGAACTCAGTGTCTCAGCCTGGTCTCACAGGGTCTGTCTCTCCCGGGCCTGACTACCTCCTCCTGTGCCTGTGCGGCTGCCCTCTTCCCGCCTGGATGTGACACCTCTCGGCTACTAACATCGTCACTGGTCCGAAGCCACGCCCCACCACCTTCCCGCCTGTCAGCATCCCTGCAACGCCCTTCCTGGCGGCATCTGTACGTCAGATGCGCCCTTGAGAGCACTAATTCACCTCCTCTCTCCCTTGGTCACTCTTCCGTGTTGCTTCAAGAGCCCTGGAAAAACATCCCCGGGCTGAGCATCTAACAGATCTCTGCTTAGATCTGGGTTTTTACCCTGTGTCTGCAGAATGATCTTTCTGAAAGTTATGTGACTTCGCTAAATCTCACAGAGTTCACACCTGGAGAGTAGGACAACAGTGACAATTCCTCCTGTGGGGCAGCGTGGAGGACGAAGGAATATTATGGACCCCACTTAAGAGACACCTCTCGGAACCCCACTGGTGCCCACGACATCGCTCTCACTCCCTGGCTAAAACTGCACATTGGCGTTGTTACTAAGACCTCAGCTTTGGACACATTCCAAGTCTGCCTGGACACTCGAGTTTCTACAGTGCCTTCTGAAAGGGAGGTTATACACCATCCTTAGGACCCCTGTCTTAATTCTCCACTCGCAGTGTCGTGTGGGTGTTTCAAAAGTTGGTTTTGCGAGCCTTTCGGATTTCAAGTTTTCAGATCAGGGATGTTCAAAGTTGTATGGATCTCATACAGCCTTCAAATAATTTGATTCCGTAGCAGGCTTTGCAGCTCAGGCTGGAAGTAAAAATCTATCTCAAGAATAGAATTTTAATAATATAATTTTTTTAAATTTCTTTTTCAGTTTTAATTGAGTTTATTGGTACATTTTAGGGATACAGTACAGTTACATTCATTGTTGGGATCTTGTACCTCCACATGACAAGTCTTGATTCTCATTTTTTCCCCTTACCGCTGCCCTCCCTTCACCCCCTTTAATAATATAATTTAATAACACAATTTTCCTGCATAATATTGGCCGGGAGGTAGGAAGTACTACAGACACCTTGAAGACAGGCTCTGTTCCCGAGACCATACCACACAGGCACCAAAATTGGGTCCAGTGACCACTTCAGTGCTGTGAGAAGACCTTGAGGATCAGAATCACTGGGGGTGGTGATATGCAGGGGTGGGCTGGGGATGAGCAGCAACCAGATGCCATCGTTCCATGAAAAAAGCATATCCTGAGACTCACTATGTAGCTGAGGCTGGCCTCGAACTCCCAGAGATCATCCTGCCTCAGCCTCCTGAGTTCTGGGATTGAAGGTGTGCACCACCACGCCCAGCAACTGTGGCTATTTCTCTTACTCCCGAGTCTGGCAGATAATATGGTTACTTCACATATCAAGCAGTCTACTTGGCAGGACATGATCTAACATCCACGTGTCTCTTAGCGGAAGTGTGCTCGTCCCAGAACAGGGTGTCCTTGGAAGGACGTGAACGAAAAGTCTGCTCCATTGGACACAGGGCCTTGCCTCTTAGAAGGGCAATCACCCTAGGAGGAACCAGGCCAACTCTCTGGTGACATGCGGTCAGGTACAGCTATGTCTAAATAATTTCAACAGATGGGTCTTACTACAGAGTGGGTAGGGAACCCAGTTTTGTTCCTATAAATCTTAAATTACTGAAAACAGATAGCCACTGTGAAGAAAATAAGTCTCAGTAGGTCAAAAGACAAAAACCACACTCTGCTTGGCTTTTGCTTCTAATAATTATGCAGATACTTGAGGAATCGTGGCACACCTTTCTAAAGCAACAGAAAGAGAAACAGGTAAGATACATTTCCAACAAGCCATCCTCAGCCAGGCAGGATGGTATACACCCGTAATCCCAGGACTCGGGGAGCTGAGGCAGGAGGATCGCTGCAAGGCGGAGGCCAGCCTGGGCTATGCAGTGAGTTCAAGGCCACTCTGAACTACATAGTGAGACCTGGTCTCAAAAAACCAAACCAAAGGGCCATTTAGCTCAGGGGCACCGCAACTGCCTCTCAAGTGCAAGGTCCTCAGTGTGATCCCCGGTACCAAAAAAAACAGCAAAATCAAAACCAAACAAAACAAAGGAATACAAAAGATCTGAAAGGAAAATCAGCAGGTGCTAGGAGCCAACTCTCCTGTGAAACCTGGTGTGTCTTCTGGACAGAGTGCAGCGGGGCTGTGAAACTCCGCCCTTTCAGAGCATGGCTTGGACACTTTCCAGACGAGGGTGTGCGTGTGACTGCGGACTTGAGGGGCCGGAATGAGTTCCTTGACCTCTCTCTAGTTTAGCTCCATTCGGAAGAGACAAAAAGCTTATGGAATACCTTAAAGACATAATTCTGCACACATTTTCGAGGGCTCAGCCTCTAAATCCTTCTTGGGCCTCGCAGTAAACACCTCCCTATCTAGCAGACAAGGAAGCTCAGGGTGGAGCACTTAGGAGGTGGCCGAGTGAAGACCACACACCAGTGGCTGCTGCCCTAGACAGGCAAGGTCTCTGGAATTACATGCTTAGAGTTCTTCCAAAGTCTAGCCAGGGTCTGTGTTAGTAAAAGATGGAATATTACACCTAGCGAGAGTAGTAGGAGAGATCGTTTTCATTATATGCAATTATTAGAATACTTCCTGAGTAATAAATCTTGTATTTTCAGTGAAAGTAACAAAGTAAGAATTTGTTTTGCTTTTTTGTTTGTTTAGTCATGCTAGATCTTTCTGGATTTTTATAACAGGTGGATTAAAAAGCATGGTCTTGCTAGGTGTAGTGACACCTGCCTGTAATCCCAGCACTCAGGAGGCTGAGGCAGGAGGATCACCGAGAGTTGGAGGCCAGCCTGGGCTACATAGTGAGTTCAAGGCCAGCCTGAAGTACACAATGAGACGCTGTCTCTAAGGAAAAAAAAAAAAAAAAAAAAAAAAAAAAAAAAAAAAAAGAAGAAGAAGAAAAAGTGTGGTCTTGCCAACTGTAGTTATACTTCAGTGGTACACAAAGTGCTGCAGTTTTATAACTCTCTGGAAGAAGTCCAGTAGCACGTTGCTGATGTGCTACTCCTACAAAATGATTTCAAAGGTAATTGGGAATTTCGATTCGCACAAGTTATTAGGATGTGAACTTTCCCTCAGATTTCTTATTTTAGGATCAACTTAAAGTGGTATTTCCCCAGTGGGAGCTGCTGTACTTCCTTGGCAGATAAGAAAAATAGCAATCACAAATTACAGTGCGTAAGCTGAGGAAACATGGATTTCTGTGATGCAGGCGAAACTGAAATCTTAAAAGGGACCCATGCTATGTGTTCCTGGGGTTGGAAAGGAAAGCACTGGGGCTCACTAACAAAAGGGAACCAGAGTTGTGCCACGATGGTATTTCCCTGAAATTTATTCCTAATTGTTTCTTGTCCGGGCTACCAAGTCTCATGACTTTTAAAGATTCTTCAAGATGTTTACGTCACTTTAATTTCCTACGTCCTGCCCACTGGGAATAGAAAAGGTTAAAAACATCAAATAATTTCAATTATTTCAGATCACAGAATCTAGGGAACAAGGAGTTCATGAGTTTTTAAAAAACTGGAAAACTAGAAAAAAACTAGAAAAAAAATGGAAGGGACCATAGTTACTCCCTTTTACCCTGTGGAGTAAAAGTAGCTTCCATTTTTAAGATCTTACTATATAATATTTTAGTACAATTACACACATCATTTTTAACACATAAATTACTGGAAGTAACCAAAGAACCAAGCGTGCCCTAGCTAGGACTATAGAGCTCATAACTGCATTTAAAAAAGAAAAAAGCAAACAAAACTGGGAAAAGTGAGGCAATGGAGACCTTTAACCCCCAAAGCAGAAAAGTTAGGAATAAAAGTAATTTCACCATATTACTTTTCTATTCATTTTAATACATTTTACTTATTTTTAATTAACTGATTAATTCGTCATTGTTTTGAAACAGGGTCTTTCTTATGTAGTTTAGGCTGGCCTTGAACTCACTATGTAGCCCAGGTTGGTCTCAAATTCACAGCCATCCCTCCTGCCTCAGCCTCCTGAGTGTTGAGATTACAAGTAGGCACCATGATGCCCAGGTCTTCATTTTAAGACATATTAATTTTATAATTTTCCTATGTCATCTTTATCAAAAATTTATTCCCTCAAATATTCAAACCCACAATGTAAAATAGTTGACACCTTTCCCTGTGTTCTGGTGAGGCGGGACATTATGCTTGCTAGGCAAGCAAGGGGGCTACTCTGAGCTATGCACCTGCGGGCCTCCAGCATAGTTGATGTTAAATAAATATTTTTATAAAAGTGGACTTGTACCCATCTCTGCGGAAGTCCTATTTTGTGAAATCTGCATTTTCAAAAGAGCAGCTCCTTCCTACTAACGAGCAACACAAGGGTTTAAAAGTGTCTCCCAGAACAACAACAAAAAGCTACCAGGTGTCTGTCTGCTGCTTAGGTGACTGGGGGAGCTCTCTGGCCCCCACCGAGGAGGAGCAGCCGCTGAAAATGCTAGTTAACAAGAGAACAAAGCAACTTAACCTTAACCTAGGGCTTTGCTACTAATGGATCCTCAGGCCTATTCGCTAGTTCATAAAAACCAGTCCCTGAAGCAGCAGCGTAAGGGAGCTCCCCAAGCACCTCCCCTTACACACACCTCCCCTGGCAATTCATCTGAAGGAAACAAAGTTTAAAGTGATATGAAGTGAGCACCTAAAGATCCAGTGGGGTAAGAGCATCCAATCAGCGGTAACTGAATAATAACGATACAAACAACAAACAGCCGAGATCTGACTTGGTAAATCTGGTAACAGCACTAAAACAGATCATCTGGACATATCTGAAAGCCAGGCAGAAACAAAGGAAAAGGTGTGTGATCAAACAGGGCAGCAAATGAGTAAAAATGCCACCTGGATTCAGTAAATAAATGTGTATGGAGCTGGGTGTGATGGTGCACACCTGTGATCCCAGCAATCTGGGAGGCTGAGGCAGGAGGATCAAAAATTCCAGTCCAGCCTGAGCAGTTTAGTGACTAAGTGAAACCCTGACTCATAATAAAAAATTAAAAAGGGCTGGTAAGGTAGGTCAGCACGAAGGAGCTGGGTTCAAACCCCAGCAAAGAAAAAAAAATTGAGCCGGGGTGGGGTGGGGAGAAAGGCATGTTAACAAAAACTGGAAAAAACTAAGGAAATAAGAATAGTTTTTGTATAATTAAGTGTGATCTTTTTCATAGCTATTCAGAAATAAATTGTTTTAAAAGAAACTAACGTGGGCTGGGTTGTAGCTCCGTGGTAAAGTGTATTTTATATGCTCAAGGCCCTGGGTTCAATCTCCAGCACCACCAAAAAAGAAACAGAACAAAACAAACAAGCAAACCAACATATAATGAAACAGACTCAGCAGACAAAATTCTTAAGTAAGCCGTCCTAGTTCCAAGTCTTAGCTCAGAGGGTACCGTGTACCACCTCTACCCCAAGGGGCCTGGCAGTCAGCACACAGGATCCATGCTCCACCTCAGAGCCCTGACACTCAGGCCAGGGGCAGGCCGGGCTGCATCCAGGGTGCAGGCTTGGGCGCCCATGAGCACAGACGCACAGACACAAGGCCTTAGGGATTGCGCGTGTCGTATTGGTGAGCTATAGAACAGCGCCCCGCCCCACCAGCACACCTATAATTGAATTCCTCCATCATAAAAGCACTGGGACCAAAGGGGTTCAGCTATCTTTCATCTAAACCTGTTTTCTCCCCTACCATCACTTAACATATTTCTTATGGGGCTTTTCTTCTTTTTATAGATTAATTTGTCTTAGTTATAAATTAACCCTACAAGTCACTCTCCTGGCCACCAGCTCTGCTGTTTCCTGTTCTTCTCTTTCAACTTTGTGATTTTACAGCATGGGGGTCGTTTAAACTGTCAGTAGAGAAATCATGTCCAAAGAATCCTCTCTACATTATACAAAAAAGTTTCCTAAGGAAAAATGTCCCCGAGCAGAGGCCATCCTCAAGGTGGACACCTTGGCAACAAAAAGGAGCTGTCACCACTGCGGTCTTCTGTTATTTCTTACTTTTTAAAAATTGTGGTCAAATAGACACAGCATAAATTACTTATTTTAGACCATTTTAAAGGGTACAGTTCAGTGGCAATGCTGTGTGACTGATCTGCACAATGTTTTTTCATTTTGCAAAGTTAAAACTCTGCCTCCATTCTCCCCCCACCCTTTAGGGGCATCTTCTGTTATTCTGCGTTTCACCCCAGAATTGCAACCTCATAGTTTACTGAAATGGCTGCAGATGCAAGAGAAGTGCCACCCCGCCACCCCCACACACAAAAATCAGGGTCAAATTCCAACTGCTTTACAAAACAACTGCGCTTAAACCACTCATTTTTAGATGCCAAAGTATACATCTGCCCTTTGTCTCTTAAGAGTTTGACCTTTCTATTTTCAATAGCATTAGGCTTTTCTAAGGTTAATTCTTTTTGGTTTTTTTTGTTTGTTTTTGTACTAGGGATTGAACTCAGGACCTTGTGCTTGCAAGGCAGGCACGGTGCCACTGAGCTAAATCCCCAGCTCTGGTTAAGTAAATTCTTTAGGCAACCTTCCTACTGTCACTAATTTCCTTTCAGCATCTAGGTTCCCTTAGCACAGCCTGTATTCACAGAATTCCTACACATTTTACCTAAAAGCAAGAGACTTTTCTGATCTCACCATTCAAACGTGAGACTAAGGTCTGGGTTAAATTTCATTTTGCCCATAAAGACTGGTGGACCAAGAGAGGATTAATGAGATCCAAATGCATCCACATTTCTGGCTGGAACCTTCCTGTGGCACCTGGCTGCCTCCCATTGAACCTGCAGCTACTCAGGGTCCCCAGGAAGTGCAGTTTGAGGAGCTGTGGTTTGTTGTGATTTCTTTTTGGCAGGGAGCTTGTGAGCTGGGCTAGCGCTCTCCTGAGAGCCACACCCAGGCCCGGTGGAGTCATCCGCCTGGGTTCAATCTTTAGCACCCAAACAAACCCAGCTAAGAAGCAAATTTCCAAATGCAGCTCACAAACAGCCCAGGGAAAAGGATGCCCCTGCCTCACACAAGCAGTGGCTCCACTCCACAAGTGCATGGCAGCCTACTGCGAGGGTCTATGTAGTGACCCCACTGTGACTTTCTAAAAACTTCTTATTTGGTGGCTAGGGTTGGAGGTCAGTGGTAAGTGCTTGCCTAGCATATTTCAGGGTTTTAGTTCCACTCCCAGCCCCACAAAACAAAACCAACAAAAGCAACTTCATTACTCTGAGATGGTTTGAGGCACCGAGGAGCCCCAGGGAGTGTGCAGTTCCGGGGACCTTCTCCCGGCCTCCCGACCTGCTCTTCGGTCCCCCAAACTAGGGACCTGTGGCGGCACGGTGTTGCCAACCACTCCTGGGCCTCACCAGCCTTCCCCCTAATGTCCCTTTCCAGGTCTAGACCCCACGTGGCATCCAGCTGCCACACCTCCAGCCCTCCGGCTTGGCTGCTCGCTGAAGGCCCTCCCTGGTCTCCAGCGTCCCCTGGCGCTGTTAGAGAGAGGGTCGGCCGAGCGGAGCTGTCTCTCTGTTGAGGTCATCTGAGCTCTTCCATGATCCCACAGGGAAGAGGTCCAAAGACACGAAGTGCCCCTCTGAGGACTCTGTATGAGGGGAGAGGGGCTCAGTGCCTCTTGTTACTGCTGACTCTGATCTCGGCCACTTGCTTACGGCTTCATCTGCAGCATTCTCCACTGGAAAGTTACTATCTTTCCTTTTGCAATCAATATACATCTGAGGGAAGCACTTTGAGATTATGCTAATACTGTGTCCTATTCTCCTCATACATTAACCCCACACGCATTAATTTCAGTATTTATCAGTGCTTCTGTAAGGCAGCATTCTCCATGTCCCTGCCTCCACCTCAATATGTTTTTTGTTTGTTTTTGTTTTTCCGGTCATTTCCATCCATCTCAGCCTGGCCCAGTGCTGGCTGCTGCAAGCTCTCTCGGCCACACCCTCACTCTCTGGCACCCCCAGGCTGAACTGTCCTGGGCCTGACCGTGCCACTGACCACTTCTGCAAAGCATCCTGGGTTCTTGGAAAGGAAGATGGGATTTGGCAACCAAGTCTGGTTTGCTGCGGGGGCCCTGCTGCTGGGCTCCCTCAGGGAGCAGAGTGAAGAAACACTCATGTGTACACTGACCCCACCTCGGCATACACCCCTCTGGGTTAGCGTTGGTGTCCATCTGTCTGATAGTTCTTGTTTTCAGTGGGTAGCTCATTAAACTGCAGAATTCAGGAAAATGAGCCATCCTGTGACCTCCTGTTCTGACCAAAATCAATGGTCCTAAAACTACTTACAACCAGAAAGCGACCAGAAAGCAACGCAGGTCTCCCGTCTTCCCTGGACACACTCGGGGACTAAGGACCTCATTCGAACCCTAGCTTCGAGCCACAAAGGCATAAATGCTCAGCCCCCGAAGTCGCACCCTAACCAGACAGCACCAGGCAAGCAGGAGCTTCAGCATCGGGCGCTGCCCACAGGCGGCCATGCTCCCTGGACCCAACACATCTGGTCCAATGAAGCCACACTCTCTAGAGATCAATGAGTGCACGGCCTGCAATGACCAGGTGAGAGATGCCAATGTTTACTGTAATTATAAACATCATAAGACCCTAAACTAATGCACTTGCAATTATTATTTGACTAGTAAAATAAGAGGAACGTAAAAGAGAGTTATTGTTTAGGATTTGCATAATTTCTCAACTTCTAGGTCATTTTCCCATCTGTGTTTTGTCTTAGACAAATCTACTACTGTAAACTCCAAATGGCTGGTAAATTATACAGCAGAAATTATAAAAGCTAAGACATCTCACAGAGAAATAATGCAAAGAACTATCATGTTCTTTTTAAAGGGTACTTTTAAATACAGACTTAGTGTAATAAATTCTGATTTTACATACCGTTAATGGGCAACTCTCGTTTAAGAAAACCACCTTCTTGTGATCTGGGGTGCAGAGTTGGCGCCTTTCAAATCTGAAGGACGAAAAAGAAACATAATTTTCAATACACACACATATTCGAAATCCTCAGACAACCGAGGCTACCAAAAAGTACACACACAAATAAGACATTCTGGTGGATCTCATCCTGAATGCTGGCTTTCTCTGAGTCCACGGTCCTCTGTGTTCTGTAGAACAGTGATGGGAACCACCTGGAGCTTCCGGTGATGCAAACAGCCCGCCGCGGCGCCGTGCCATAGGTTCGCCACCACTGCTCTAGAGAACCTTCCTAAGGTTCCTTTGGGAAGAGAGACACGTGTTCTAATCCCCTTCTCCCTTCCCAGTGTGCTCGCTCACGCGAGCCAAGGCCTTTAGCTCATGCATCTTTCCGGTCAGATTAATAATGATACCTGCAGAAAGGTGCAGACTTAGAAAAACTAGATCTTAAAGGGCCCAGTCACTTGGACAGATGGGTGTTGGGTGACAGCTGTCCACTGTGAAGTGAGGATTTACCGAGGCTCTGGATGGCGGGGTCTGCAGTCCCCAGGCAAAGCACAACGGAGAGGAGAGGTGAGCAGATGCACCCTGGCGAAGACTCGGAGCAGCGGCCCACATCAGTGACCCCCACACAGCCTTGCAAGGCCCGTCCATAGAGACAAAACAGCCTTGGTGCCAACGGCCTTATCGGGAGGGCCCGACGCCAACACATCTAACCCACACGGCGCCCTCCTCGTCTGCTCCGTCACTTCCGCTCACTTTGGAATTTAAGGAAGTGATTCTCTTCCGCTGCGTAAAAGCCCATTTGCTTTCTCCAGCAAGATGCAGTGCTTCTGTTTGGAAATTGAAAATTCCTTAATTTAAACTTGGCATGAATTACAACGCCACCAGTCTTTCAGGCTGGGGCCCTGTATCTGTAGGAAGTTCACACAGCAGTGCACACCTACACCTTTCAGCTGCGGCTAGTTAGAACCAGACTGGTCATCCTTTGTGACCTGTGTAAAGCAGTTTTACTTGTTAAGGAGACTCACTTTGACTTTTTTTTTTTTTTTAAACACCTAAAGCAACTGCTAAGAAAGCGTTCAAATATATGCAAATGCGAATATTAACAAAGAAGTTTTTGAACAAAATCTCTCTGAAAAATTAAAGAACGTTGATTCCAGGTTGCAATTAAGCCATACCAGCAGTCCTTGACATCAGCCTGATTTCCCTTCGGAATACGTATGAATTCATTGAGAAGAAGGCAGGAAAAAAGTGAAGATTTGGTGGAAACTGCTTCTACTCCTGACCTGTAGCCCCAAGATTTGGATCAGACAAAAAAAGCAGACTGACTTATACAACTTTTAAAGGCAGGAAGAATTTCACAGCTTTTCTCCAAGGCCTCCCCTGCTGCTGAGATCCTTTCTGATCCATTCAGAATTACAGTATAGACAGGCATGGTGGTATATGCCTATAATCCCAGCGCTCAAGAGGCTGAGGCAGGAGGATCTTTGTGAGTTCCAGGCCAGCCTGAGCTACATAGTGAGTTCAAGGCTAGCTTGGAATACATAGCAAGACCCTGCCTCAAAAAACCAATCAGTCAATGACTAAATTAAGTTTTTAAAAGTAGCATAATACTGAAATGAAAATCTGACCCCCCATCAGTCCTATTTATTAACATTGATATAAAAATTTAAGTAAAATGCTCATTAAACAGTTCAACAGCATTGCTTACTAAAAGAGTAGACTACCATAAGCAAGCTGGATTTATCTCAGCAAGGCAGAGGGGATTTAATATTAGAAATATATTGAAACACGTCATAGCTCTAGGTCAAACTTTAAAAGATAATAGGATTATCTAAAAAAATGCAAAAAATTGATAAAATTCAACATTCATTCTTGACAATATTACTTTTAAAAACTAAGAAACATAGATGAAAGAATATACTTGTCTCAGGGTTACACCAGGTCTCCTCGTAAGTGTGAAATACACACTTCCCAAGGTAATTTCTTCAAGGAAGGATCTCACTAGAGACCATGTGCATGTGGTACGCATGTGTGGAGATGAATCAAGGACACCGGCATTGCGTCTACCACCAGCACCACCAAG
Organism: Fukomys damarensis; assembly: GCF_012274545.1. Lineage (NCBI taxonomy): Eukaryota > Metazoa > Chordata > Mammalia > Rodentia > Bathyergidae > Fukomys > Fukomys damarensis. Next base: position 27,922,178 of record NW_022900949.1, read on the forward strand.
CTGCTTAACTTAGTGCTGTTCTCCACATTACACACTGGTCCCTTCACTCCCGGTCCTTCTGCCCCTCTGCCCAGGTATAAGCGCCACACGGCCCTTTGCTAATCCATTCAACTTGCTGATCTTCGAAAGTGGTGCTGGGAAATGCTTCACTGGCTTTTCAGCCACGGAACTCAGCCTCTGATTTGTGGGTTTGTTTTTTTTTTTTTTTCCAATTTCTGCAGTGTAAATATCTACTTAGTGACAGATTTCAGGCCCCCAACTTGAGATGTTAGTATGGCTGGGAAGAAGATGTATGGCAGCACACAGTGTGGCTGGGTGTCCATGCGTACAACCTCAACAATGGGCAACCCCAACAGGGTAAGGCAGGTACCAAGCGATGTGGTTTGTATAGTTATGACCATTGTTTTTAATTTGATCTGCCTAGCTGGAAATACATAATGACTTAATTTTCAACCATGTCTGTACATAACAACTGGCTCTTTGAAGTCCTGAAAAATCAAACAGTTGACCTTCCCAATCTAGTATAAGTGAGCTCCAGCCGTCCCGTCTCTGCCTCCGCAGGGCTCAGCATTTTATCCTCTCTACTTGGACTGTCTCCTCCCTTGCTTCTGAGACCAGTTTCTCCTTGTTCTCATCCTACTTCTGCTGCCTTCCCTGGTACCTCTTCTGTCTGAGATGGTCAGGGTTTGTTATTGTTATTGCTGGTGTTTCTTTGTTTTGCTTTTTTAGTGCTGGAATGGAACTCAGAGCCTGGAACGTGCTAGGCAAGCACTCAGCCACTGTGCTGCACCCCCAGCCCTGCGACTTTTGTCTGGCCCATATCCTGAAAGTTCCTCCTTCATGACTTCTCTTCTTCCCTTTGCCCTTGGCACTTGGACCCACAAACGCAGCTACTTGCTTAGCTCTAATATCTTTATATCTTATCACAACTTTGTGTGCATGAGTGCATCCGTGTGTGTGTGTGTGTGTGTGTGTGTGTGTGGTAGTAGGAATCTAACCCTGGGCCTTAGCAATGAATAACATTCCTACTTCTTTTTATTGTTATTTTGAGACAAGATGTCATGAAGTTGAGCCTAGGTAAGACTTGAACTTGGAATCCTCCTGTCTCAGCCCCCCAGAATGCAGGGATCTAACAGTAACTCTTTCCTAAAGTTCTAAGTCTGTTTCCAAAATTCTAATAAGCATCTTCAGACATTGTGGATGCAACCCTCCCCAGTGGCTTCGAGTGTGAGCAGCTAAGGCCACAACCTCGGTGGGCTGCTCCCCTCTCCAGACTTTCAAGGAATCCATGCTTTACCAGGGTCCTCAGATACTAAGAGGACATTCGAGTCAGAGCTGCTTCCCTCTTCCTGTCTGCTTTTGACATATTTTATTTGCCCAAGTACCTGCTCTCCTGTGCCCCCACCCCAAATTGTGCTGCTAGAAATATGGGTGTGCATTTATTGCTATGGTGTAATGCTTTTAATTCTTTTGAAAAGATGCCCACCAGGGGAACAGCTGGGTCAAGTGGAATTTCTAGTTTTAAATTTTTAGGTATGTCCATACTGACTTCTACAGTGCTTGCACCAGTCTACCTTCCCACCAAGAGTAGAGAGGGGTTCCTTTTTCCCCACAGCCTTGCCGGCATTTGTTTGTTTTTTTTTTTTTTTTTTTTTTTTTTTTTGTACCAAGGATCAGATTCGGGACCCTGCACTGGCAAAGTAGTCAGCAGAACCACTGAGCTAAATCCCTGGCCCTTTGGTTGATTTCTTAATGATGGCCATTCTTTCTGGAGTGAGGTGGAATCTCGGTGTTGTTTTAATTTGCATCTCTCAAAAGACCAGTGATGCTGAACATTTTTTTCACATATTTACTTGCCATTTCTACTTCTTCATCTGAGAAGTGTCTATTCATTTCAGATGCCCAGTTTTGGATTGGGTCTTTAAGTTTGGGGAGTCTGATCTTTGTAATTCTAGATATTAGCCCTTTGCCTGGGGAATAGCTGATAAAAATTTTTTCCTGCCCTGTGGGTTGTCTCTTCACTCTGTTGGTGGTTTCTTTTGCTGTATAACAAGCATTTTAACAAGATGAGGTCCCAGTTACTGATTGTTAGTGCTATTTCCTATGCCATCAGGGTTTGTTCATAAGGTCTTTGCCTATACCTATGTCTTCAAGAGTTCCACCTATTCTGTCTTCCAGCAGATGTAGTGTTTCTGTTTTAATATTTAGATCTTTGATACATTTTGATTTTAGTTTAGTGCATGGTAAGAGATATGGGTCTAATTTCACTCTTTGGCATGTGGAAAGCCAGTTTTTCCAGCACCATTATTGAAGACACTTTCTTTCAGTGAAGATGCATGGCCTCTTTGCCAAAGATAAGGTGGCTGAGTGTATTTTGAGTCATTTTCTCATCTTCTAGTCTGTTCCAGTGATCCTCAGGTCTGCTTTTTCTCCAGTACCATGCTGTTTTTATCATGGCCGCTTTACAATATATTTTAAATTAGGGATTGTGATACCTCCACCACCACCTTGTCTACATTGCCAGAATTGCTTTTGCTATTCTAGTTCCAAATGAATTTTAGGATTATTTTTTCTAATTCTGTAAGGTATACGATTGGTATTTTGATTGGGATTGCATTTAATTTGTATAAGAATCTTTGAAGTATGGCTATTATCACTATATTGGTTCTTCCTACCTAATAACAAGGGATGTCCTTCCATTTTCTGACATCCTCTTTGATGTCTTTTTCAGAATTCTGTGGTTTTCAACGTAAAGATCTTTTACTTCCTTCATTAGATTGATTTCTAAGTATTTCTCTTTTATGCTATTGTGAAAGATGTGGTTTCCTTAATTTCTCAGTGAATTTATTTGTGTGTAAGAATGAGACTGATTTTTGAGAGTTCACTTGGTATCCAGCTACACAAATGAATTTGGTTATTAAATCTAGAAGTCTTTTTGTGATCTATGTAGAGCATCATGTCATTCACAAATAATGATAATTTAACCTCTTCCTTTTCTAACCTTATTTTTTTTATTTATTTCTCTTGTCTGGTCGCTCTGGCTAATGTTTCCAGAACTGTATTGAACAAGAGTGGTGACAGTGGACACCCTTGCCTTGTTCCTCATTTTAGAGTGAAAGCTTTCTGCTTTTGTCCATTCAGTATGATGTTGGCTATTGGTTTGTCATTGATGGCTTTTATCAGATTGAGATAAAGACCATCTGGTCCAGTAGGGTTTTTATCATGAATGGGCACTGGATTTTGTCAGATGCTTTTTCTATATCTATTGAGATGATCGTGTGGTTTTTGTCCTTTGGCTCTGTTAATGTGGTGTAATACATTTATTGATTAGTGTGTGTTGAATCACCCTTGCATCCCTGGGATCAATCCTACTTGGTCCAGTTCTGTTTTGTTTCCAAAAGAACAACACAAACATTTTGTTCATGTTAAATCCTGAATAAAAAAACCCTATATTTATCATTTGATTAGTGGAGCAAAGCACACATCGTTTCCATGTTGCATTAGACTTCACTAAAGAGAAACACTAAGAATTAGGAATTGGCAAATGGAGGAAAAGGAAGAGAGTACCAGAAAGGAAGAGATACAGACAGAAAAGGAAAAGGGAGAGAGAGAGGGAGGGGAGAGGGAGAGGAAGGAAGAGAGGGCACTCAGAGCCCTACCACGGGTCACTTGGCCAGACCCAAGCATCGAACCAGGTCCTCACTGACCCTCTCGGTGCTGCGCAATATGAAGATGCCACCCAAGACATTGGGTGAGACTCTTCACATTGGTAAGGACACAAAATGGCTCCAGAGGGCATTACCTTTGCTTTTCTCTGAACTCATGCATCCCCTACCTCTGGGCCTATGTCTGCCCTTGATTGTTTTACCCTCAGGCCTCACCCCATCAAACAATACTCAGTGAATATTGTCAACAACTACTGCATACCAGGCAGAGTCGGATGTTACACATATTTTCATGAGAAGTATGAGCCATTTGAATAACACACAATGAAAATAAGATATTTTGACAAAATATTCTACTAGTCTTTAGGTGAAACAAGGTTTTTTTTTTCTTTCCAGCTAACATTTTTCTTTGCCAGATACCACAAACAATCTTTCTGAAAGGAAAAGGCTGTCCTTATTTGAATTAAGAACATTCTAGAATCCCCCCACTACACTGAAGACATTACCTCTACAAGAGTCCAATATGTAACTCCTACAAAGTGCAGTTAAACCTGTGAGAATTCCAACTACTAAATGTTGACGGTAGGCAACATTTGCAATCACAAAGTCAAATACGCCAATTAATAAAGGCTGGCTCAACTCTGATCCACATCAGAATGGCAACTCCAACACATACCCCAAGGGCAGTCTTGCCAACTGGCATCCAAGGCAGCAGCAAGCAAAGGATGTAAAGGTCAGCAGCCTGCGATTTCCATAACTTGTTTCTGTAGAGATTTGCATGACTTGTGAAAAATATCACGTGAAAGAGGAACTTACTATAAATACTACAATTGGAAAGAAATGAATGGCTGAGCGGGCATTGGAAAATAGTAGTTTCTTTAAAAAGAACTGGGGAACTACAGGTCTGGGGTGCACTTCCGGGGTACAGCACATGCTTAGCATGCGGCAGGCCCTGGGTTCGAGCCCCAGAACCATATATATAT
>NW_022900949.1:27926872-27943001 GCF_012274545.1 Fukomys damarensis
AATGTGTGTGTGTGTGTATATATATATATATATATATGTATATATATATACATACATATATACACACACACACACACACACACACACATATATGTAAACAGGAATTGTGGAACTGATTATAAGATACGTTTTACAATCTAATTTGCATACTCATTTCCATAAGTGAAATTACAAAGATGGATGCAAATGAAACCTACATACCCATGTTCTAAGACAGCCAGTCAAGAAGAAACGCATTCCGTCCTTCACTAACACAGCTGGGGAGTCCCAGCACCTTAGGGTGGGGTGGGACCTTACATGTCATGTGGTCGAGACTTTGCCATGCCTGGCACCTGGACTCACAGGCCCAGTGCAGTGGCAAGGGCACCCCGAACATGACCACAGCCCCTGCGCCTGCCACAAGAGGATTCTATTCCGTTCACTAGTGAGCCCAGGCTCCTCTAATTCTGGGGTGAAGGGAGATGTCTTTCCAATCCACTAGGGATATAGACATTTTTTATTTTCCTTTTTGTTTTGTTTTTTACTTGAGATAGGATCTTGCTACATAGTGCAGACTGGCTTTAAACTCAATATGTGGCCCAGGATGGCCTCAAACTTGGGACGATCTTCCTGCCTCAGTCTCCCGATTGCTGGGATTAGAGGCAAGCACCATCAGACCTAGTTAGATAATTTTTAATTTTAGAATGAATTTATTTTTATTTAAAAATGTCTAGTGGGACTATATTTGGGATTTGATTGATTTATAGATCAATATAGAGAAAACTAGTATCTTAGCACTACTGGGTCTCCAATCCACGGCCTGGCTCTCCTTTTGTTTAGGTGGTATTTCCTTTCTTCATGTAAAGTGCAAAACCATGCACTTTATACATGCCTGTGAACGCTTAGCCTCACCTCTGTCGGGAGCCAGCAGTGCATGTGCATGGGGCAGTGCTGCTGTCCAGAACACACCCAAGTCTCCCTCTGCTGCACAACGAGGCTCCTGCCTGCCCTCCTGGTCTCCTATAACCTCTGCACTCCAGGTCCAGATTTTGCAACAGCTTCTCCACTGCGCAGCTGCCAAGTTAATCTTCTCATTAAATCACCTTGCTGCTCTTCTGAAGACCTGAAGTCACCCCTCTCCATAGGAGGGAGATAAACCCATACTCCCTCCCCTGCATTCCAGCCCTTTATCTTTAGAAAGAAAATCTATACTTCCAACGACATTTCTTACTTTTCACAGCCCTCTCTTCGCCAGCTGAAACTGGTTCATCTCTGCAAAATGGCCCCCCAAATGTCCTCCAGACTAGCTCTCTTTCTTGCTCTGGGGATGGAACCCAGGGCCTAGCACACACCAGGCAGATGTTCTACCACTGGGCCACATCTTCAGCCTTTTTTAAATTTTATTTTGAGACAGCGTCTTTCTAAGTTGCCTCAGTTGGTCTTGTACTTGGGATCCTCCTGCCTCAGCCTCCTGAGTAGCTGGGACTACAGATGTGTGCCACTGTGCCCAGCTCCAGGCTTTGTTTTTGTATACTGGAAATTTTTTTTCCTTCCTCTTAGATTCTCTCAAGCTAGGAATTCTTGTTTTTACTTGAGGCAGAATTCACAGAATATAAAATTAACCATTTTATCTACTACAATTTTTTTATTTTTATTTTCTTTTGAATCGACATATGATAATTAAGCATACTTGGGTTGCTTTCAACGCCTACCTGCAACGCATAAGGCTCAGCTCAGGGTACCTGGCTGCATTGAAATCTGCACAATCGGGCTGCAGCGGTGGCTGGGTAGATAGAGCTTGCCCAGCACCTCAAGACCCTAGGTTCCCTCCCAGCACCTGTGTGTGAGCGCACAAACACACGAGCACACAACCCGCCTCTGTGGTTCCAAAGCATCCCTTCACCTCCCAGTGCAGCAGTCCCTGCCTTTTCCCTTTCATAGGAACAGACGTTCCCGGAGTCCCTGTTGGTCCCTTTCTCCCTACGTGAGCTGGGCCCGTTTCTTCGGCTCCCTGTCCCTGCACTTTTGAAGCCCAGCTCATTCGTTCCGCTTCTCTCCTTGGCGTAGGTTCCGCGTCCCCACCACCACCGATCTGAGCGCCCTCGCCCTCCTCCCTGAACCCTCGCCCCCCAGCAGGGCCCCTTTAGGAGCTGCGCAGCCCACAGGCTCAAGGCTGGGAGCTCCAGTATCCGCCCAGGGCCTCCCTGCACAGCGGGTCACGTGGGCCTCTTCACCCTCACTCTGTCACTGTCCCCACTTGTCCCAGTGGCTGAGCACGTGAGGGACAAGAGGAAGAAGGCAGGGTGCCCAAGGCAGAGAGGGTGGAAGCCCCCCGCACTGATCCTAAGCAGAGGCTGCCACCTTCCCTGGACCTCGAGACCAGCAGGAGTGGGTGTCCCAGATGTCACCAGGCCTCATCAGAAAGGGTGCGTCCATCTGCTTGGCTTTTCTATGCAAATCAGCTGCTTTGCCTGGTATTTTGATTTGAAGTAGTTCGTAAGTACAGTTCATCGGAACTGTTAACTCATCACGCTGGTACCTGTGACTCATATGAAATGGCTGGGCACGCCTGTGATTGTGGCACTCTGGGAAGCTGAGGCGTGAGATGAGGAGTTCCAATCCAGCCTGGGTAACTTCGTAACTGAGTGAGGCCCTGTCTCAAAATAAATTGAAAAGGACTGGGGATGTAGCTAAGTGCAAAAACCCTGGGTTCAATCCCCAGAACCAAAAACGACAAAAAAAAAAAAAAAAGCATGAAAGGGAACCAGTTTTATTTTATGCACCAATAGCAAGCCTGACTAACATTCTGTCCTGTGCACCCTTATAACCTTCCTCCAGCCCACAGTACTAAACAGAATTTGCTACAGATGCCACTGGAGGCTTGGAGATAAGGTGAAACAGGGCTCTCCCCTCAGGCCACTAAAAACCTGTTCTTCTGAGCAAGACCACTAAGGACCCAGGAGGAGGCCGAAGTCTGTAATTAACATTTTTCCGATTCATATCCCACCCCCCACCCCCGCTTTAGAATAACATGGAGACTTCTTTTCTTTTCTTTTTTTGGTACTGGGTATCAGACTCAGGACCTTGCGCCTGCAAAGCAGACGGCGGCACCACTGAGCTAAATCCCCGGCCCAACATGGAGATTTCTTCGGGCATTAATTTCATCATTATGTGTCCCCCCAAAATGTTACAGAAAATGGAAGTTAACATTTTCAAGAGTAGTTTAGGACTCTCCAAAGACGTGCAGAATAGCTGCACTGAGTCGCACATAAGTGGTGCTAAAAAGCACACACTTGTCTGCAAAATCAAGCAGAAACGTAGTCTCTCTAAAGTGTTTATAACACATCGTCCCTGCATCAGGCTGCAAGTCAGGGTGGTGTCGGGGTGCACATGGGTACACATAGGATGGGAACGACGACGGGCTCGCCAGTCTGCTAGGGGCTGGCAGTTCTGTTGGCACACAGAACCTATCCATAAAAAGTGAGCGACTTGAGAGCAAACAAGCAGCAAACACAGAATCTAGGTCAAATTACTTTGCAGAGCAACTGTCTTATCACTGAGCTTCTCATGGGCTCAGATGAACCCTGAACTCGAAAGGTGCCAGGTGGGGTAAACATTTCCTGCACACTGTGTGGCAAAGGAGAGCAATTTGAGGTTTTAAGGTTCGTAGTGCGAACAAACTAATTGTGCGGTGCATGTGTGCAAGCGTGTGTGCCCGCGTGTGCATGCCTGTGTGTGTGTGTGTGTGTGTGTGTGTGTTAGCTCTGAGATGGCTCTGCAGGCGGAGATACATGCACAGACCCTACACACACCGCTAGACACGCAACATGTTGCCCAGAGCCGGGTCCGGGTGCACTGAGGCATTTAGGCTCTGCAGCCTGAGGGCTCCGTGTCACCCTTTAGGAGGCTGTGCTTACAGCAGGGCGGGTGCTGACTCTTCATGAGGACGCACAGTGCTAAAAAGTGGGTGCACCCCGACACCACGGCGTGCAGTGAAAGAAATCAGACCGCAAGCTCAAGGAGCACATGGTTCCATGAGAAACCCAAAGTCCAAATCAATGAAAGAGCAAAATAAAAGACAGAGCACGGGAAACGGAGAAAGATCTTTCGCAAATGGAAAGGGGACCGAGAGATGGAGGCAGGGGATAAAAAAAGAATGAAAAAGTCTCATGATTTACATGGACCAGGACTCCCCACGAGGAACGGGATCGTTATGTACTGCAAATGTCAACTAATACAAGCAAAAATTTTTTAAAAAATAATAAAAAGGAAGTGCTCAGTCAATAAATGTGGAGTTTGTAGAACAGAGCAAGCAAACTGCACATCTGCAAGTTTTGGTTTCATCCGCATTGAGGTACACACCATGTTCCTGGCAGTGTATGTATGAAAGGATGAATTCCTTCTAACTTTGCAGAAATTCCTTCAAAGCCTATTTTCCTTATTCTCCCCTAATACACAATTTATGATCAAAATTTATTTCTCAGTCAATTCAAAGAAATTTTTTTGGTCAATCTAAAAACAAAACTGAAAAGGTAGTTGAGTAATTTGCGAATATGGAAATTGAAAACATCTATAATAATTTAATCAAAGGACAGTAATTTAAGTAGATATGGCCGAACTTTGGGAGGCTGAGGCAGGAGGACTGCAAGTTCCTGCTCAGCAGGGGCAACCCTATCTAAACAAAAAGGGCTGGGACGTAGCTCAGTGAGAAGGCCCTGGGTTCAACCCCTAGTACCAGGAACAATAAATAAATATAATAGGACACGAGTCTTCTTTTGCTCACATATTATATTCTAAATATGTAAAAATTTTTATGAAGCTTTTAAGGAGAAAGTAGCCAACTTTATTTTCCAAGAAAAAAAGTAAGTGTTTTATTTCAATGGGGCATTCTCAATGAACTTTGTTTTACAGTTAGGGTAGATGTAAATAATCTTTTGTAAATAAAGTTATAAGTTAAATCTGTTTTTATAGTTAACCGTGTCAATAAATCCACTATGAGAACATTTTAGGACAAATACTTTGCAAGGTGACCAGGCGCCCTGTCCTTTGGATTTGTGAGGTTTGCGAGGCCTTAATAACAAATGTGAACGCCTGCCTCCCTGGTTAAGGCACTGAGACTGGCAGGAGAAAGCATCTAGCATGTGTTCTGTGCCTGACCATCCAGGCCATGACTCCTCCTACCTAACTCAGACATGGGAGCCTCCCCACCTAGCATCCCCATGGGCGGGGCCCAGTCACTTCCTGCGCCACCATCTTTGCCCCGGAAATGTGCCCGTGCTAAGTCTAGAAAGCCGCAGAGCCAAACCCAGTCGGGGTGGAATGTATCTGACTGTCTGCTGCTTTGTTCTCCTTCTCTGAAGCAGCTCTGGACACACAGCAGAAATCCAATAACACTTGTTGAATAAAGACATTTTCATTTAAGAAGAGTTTTGGACTCTGGCTGTGGTGGTGCACACTTGTAATCCTAGCACTCAGGAGGCTGAGGCAGGAGGATCCTTGAGGCTACACAGTAAGTTCAAGGCCAATCTGGAATACATAGTGAAGCCCTGTCTCTAAAATCCAGGGAGAGACACAGACAGACTGACAGAGACACAGAGACAGAGAGCAGACTTCAGAGGTTCGGAGTATAGCTAGCAGTGGCATCTTCCCATAGGCGGGAGGGCTCAAGGCCCAGGGTTCAATCTCCAGTTCCCCCAAAAAAACAAACAAACAAACAGAAAAAAACAAAAAGAGAAAAAGCAAAACAGAAGTTTTGATTCCCATAGATTTGTTCTTGAAGGTAATATCACATGGAGTCTGCTCTAACCGTAGACAAATTCTAAGATGTAGAAACTGAATTTTTTTTTTTCAGGATTTCACTATGTAGTTCAGGCCAGTCTTGGGCTCTGTGTAGCCCAGGTTGGCCTCAAACCTACAGTAATCCTCCTGCTTCAGCCTCTGGAGTGCTGGAATCACAGGCGCGCCTAAACTGAATTTTGTCAGCACTTCGCTTTGTTAAGGATGAGTCACAGAAACCCAGGAAGCTGATAGTAGAGAGGACTATTCAGTATCAATGACACAAAATTTCTGAAAAGCGCCCAGAACGTTTGGTGAAGAACACCCTAAGACTCACGACTTGTGACGCGCTTCCCAAAAGAAGTCCCAGAGAAAGCGAGAAGAAAAACATCCTGTGTGGCCTGGGTCCCAACACAAGCGCTCAGTTTGCTCCTGGGGGATTTCTGGAACAAGGAAGAAGAAAAATTCACGGGGGGCCATGATGGGGCCAATGTGGGTCCTCGCGTTGGGGGAAAGCCTGCTGCTGAGAGTCCGTATCGGGCCTTCCACCTGGCTCTGGGCTGCTGGGGACAGTCAGCCCCACCTGCCGCTGGCTGCCTCTCCTTATACTTATAAGAGCAACATCTCCCTAGGAGTTGGAAAGCCAAATAACTCTACCATGAGGTCGTTCAAACTTAGCAAAAAGAACATAAACGGACACCCATATTTTTTAGGGAAAAAAATTGATTAAAGGAGGGTTTTAAAAGAATAGCTATTTAGCTCAGTGGTTCTGGTGCCTGCCTTGCAAACACAAGGACCCGAGTTCAATCCCCAGTACTAAAAAAGAAGAAAAAGAAGGAAAAGAATAACTCTGAGCTGGGTGTGGTTGTGCATGCCTGTAATCCCAGCACTTGGGAGGCTGAGGCAGGAGGATCGCTGTGAGTCTGAAACCAGCCTGGGCTACATAGTGAGTTCCAGGTCAGTCTCAACTACATAGTGAGACCCTGTCTCAAAAACAAAACAAAACAAAACAAAACAAAAAAACACAACAAAACAAAAAGAATAACTCTGGAAGTTATTTCTTAAGGCTCCATTTTCTAGTGTATACCAAAGATCAGACAGACCACAGACCCTAACAAATCAGCAAGACTGAACCTTGCAGATGTCTGCAAACAGTAAGAGTTGGTCACAGCTACTCAAGAGGCTGGGGCAGGAGGATCACAAGTTCAAGCCCAGCCTGGGCAACTTGCGGAGACCTTGTCTTCGATGAAAATAAAGAGGACTGGAGAATGTAGCTCAGCGATAGAGCACCAGCATGCCCCTCCTCAAAAAGAAAAAAGAGATTATAACAGAGAGATGGAGTGTTAAACTCCCTCCAGAAACCGAAGCCAAGAGCACAAGGAAGTTCAGTACACACAAGGAAATGAAGTATGAAATAAAATCCACATATATCAGAAAATAATCATGTGGTGTCCTCACATTTGTCTTTAAGGAAGAAGGAGGGTTTTTCCCGATGTTACATTTTTTTTCTTTCCTCAGTCGGAGGCTTCCACAGCTCAGTGATCATCGTTTGTTACAGTCCCCTCCTGACTTTCACGTACCTATATTTTTATAAAGTTTTATAAAGTAACCAAAAGTGCATATACTACTTTTTATTCCCCAGTACAAGGTAGGGCCTCTGCCCTGAGCTACATTCCCAGTATTTTTTTTTTAACAATTTTGTTTTTGAGACAGGGTCTCTCTAATTTGCTAAGCTGTCCAGGCTGGCTTAAAACTTGCAACCATCCTGCCTCAGCCTCTTCAAGTGCTTCGTTTACAGGCATGTGCCACAACACATGACTTGCTTTTTAACGCCCTTTTTTCTTCATACTTTTTCAGAGTTCCTAGTAGCCTTTAAATGGCTGTTCATAATTGTGTACTATTCCACACCATATTTCCACCCAAATATGGGCCCTTGTAACAATGCTTTCATGAAAGTCTGTCATCTGCACAGTTTCTCCTCATCTTCCAGCCCTGTGGCAAAAGTCCCAGGCAGGGCATAGCACAAGGGTAAGCAATGTATTGCCCAATGCTCTCTAGGCAGCCTGAACTAAATCACAGTGACATTGGAGACGTGGGCTGGAGGGTCGGGCACACCAGGCCCCAAACTGCAGTTAGTTAGGTTGTGAGTCTGTGCTGTTTTTGCAGTGCTAGAGCTCAAAGGGCCTCTCCCACTCCAGGAAATTGCTCTATCCATGAGCTACATCCCCAGCCTTGATCCTTGAATAGTAGAAGTTTAGAACAAGAAAAGATATCATCAACAGCCATTAAGAAAAATATACTTCCTACCTTGATGAGACAGAACTGAGGTTTTTGAAAACCTGTATCTTATAAATCTGATTAACATGAACTATGCCTCTCCTGCTATATCGTATAATCTTATAACATCTATGGGCCGGGGATTTAGCTCAGTGGTTCCTCTGCCTGCCTCACAAGCACAAGGTCCTGAGTTCGATCCCTGGTACCAAAAACAAACAAACAAAACATCTAGTCAAGGACCCCAAAGACTCCGTTCCCACCAGCATTCTAAGGCAAAAAGAACTGGCAACGTGGGGCCTTGTGCAGCAGGCCTGGAATCCCAGCCCTCTGGGAGGCTGAGGCAGAAGGATCCAAGTCTAAGCAACACAGTAAGACTGTTTCAAAATAAAAACTAAAAAGGGCTGGACATGTGGCTCAGTGAACCCTTGGGTTCAATTCTCGGTGAAAGGAAGGAAGGAAGGAAGGAAGGAGGGAAGGAGGGAGATAAGGAGAAAGAATAAAAAAGAGGATAAGGAGAGAGGGGAAAAAAAGGAGGGAGAGGGACAGAGGAAGGACGGAATGGGGCAGGCCAGGGACCCTCTAAGGCGGGAGCCTGCAGCCTACGTCACACTGAGCAGGCTGACAACTCTGACCGAATGACCACCAGCCGGTGACCTTACAGGACGGTCCTGAGGGGTGTGCAGGGAGAAACATGGCCCAGAGCTCACGTCAGGAGGGCAGAGCCAAAGAAAGTCCTGCACCTGAGAGTGGCTGGCTGTGGGAACCCTCTGGCCTGCTGGCCTGCTGCTCAGCATGGAGCCGGGCCATGCTGCAGGGTTCTCATTCAGAGACCAACAGGTTCTCAAACGACCTCTATGCTGCAGTAGGTGGCTGTGGGAACCCTCTGGCCTGCTGGCCTGCTGCTCAGCATGGAGCCGGGCCATGCTGCAGGGCTTCTCATTCAGAGACCAACAGGTTCTCAAACGACCTCTATGCTGCAGTAGACTCTTTCCCCATCCTCCCATCCTTTCCCCCTGTTTTGAGACATGGTCTCCTTCTATAGTCCAGAACGGCCTTGAACTCATGACAGACCCTCCTGTCTCAGCCTCCGGAGTGCTGGGGTTACATGTATGGGCCACCAGGCCTTGCCTCCTCATCTTTTTAAAAATATGTGTTGAGGGCTTTCTAAGCTCTGTGCTCCATGCTGGAGACCGAGCCAAGTAATACCTAGTTGGAACTTTCTTGGAGAAACTGGTAACATATGTTGGTAGACGCTAAACTGCTCTAGTTCTAAGGCCAATAAATTTGAACCTTGTTGCACACGGTTTATTAATTTATTATATTGCCTTTAAATAAAATCAGGATGTTTCTGACTAGTTCCAAAGCCTTTAAAATAACACACTGTTATCCTCCATTGCCAAATGCCTGCCTGGGTATTTTCTTCCCTCTTCTGTATCTTCCTGACATATGCAAACAATTTCTGAAGCTGCAACTTCACTCATATTTGTACCATTCACATGTTTTTTTCTCTCTTGTATAAACCTCATTCGCCATATAAACCAAGAGAAAGCCTATATTTAGGTATTTCTCCGTATGTCACCAAAAACTCACTTACACGGGTAATTTACAAGTGCCACAAAAGGACAATATTTAGGAAGGGAAGCACTCCAAAATTTTACACTAGCAAGGTTGTATAAAAAGTGAATCTTGGGGCCTGGGATTTGGCTCAGTGATTCTACTGCCTGCCTTGCAAGCGCAAGGACCAGCGTTCCATCCCCGGGACCAACAAAGTGAATTTGGAGCAAGCAAGGTGCTTAGTCATGGGGCAGAGGGTGGCTCGTACCTAAGTGGGAGAAACTACCAATCAGCTGATGCCCAGAATTAACCAACTTGCTTCTGAGCTTTTGTGCCCAAGAGGTAACTATTTACAGCATGCCGTAACTATTTCTAGATGGGTGGGGGGGTTGTAACATAATTTTGTGATTTGTAGGTAAAGAACTGAGCATTATTTCTACTTCTCTGGCACACTCTCTTCCGGAAGTGACTCCCCTTTCATTCAGTTTATGAAGAAGCTACTTTAAAAATCGGGCAGGGTAACTCACCATGAGATCAGATAAGTGGCCGGGCAGTCCCGGAAAGAAAAAGGACAGCAAAGAGGAGATACTCAGATATGTGATAACACGGACCACCTACTGGTCCGTAACCTGACTTCGATAACATTTCCCGGGAAAACTCACTGCCTCAGAATACACACGCGCTTTGAGGTCCACAATGGTTCAAGTAAAGCTACACAACCTGTCTTGACTTTCCGAAGAGTGAACCTATCTGTCTGGATCACTGCGTTCCCTCTGCTTATTCTCATATTCTGTTTCCTATTCCTGAAGGGTCTTGTTTACTGGTAGCAAGGAAAGGAAGATCCAACCTCAGGATTTTGCTGATAATGATGCATCGAGTCAACCCCGCCACGGCATCTGAAAAGCAGGGATTCCCGGTCTTCTAATGCCCAGGACATCTGGAGGGATGGGGTGACAGCCTCAGAGCAGGGTCCGGCGAAGGAGTTCCCCCCAGAACTTCGTCACCACACTCCGACAGCCTGGAGGCTCTGTCTCCACTGCCCTCACCGTAAGGAAAAGCATTGCTCAAGCGCACATGATGAAAGAGGAAGGCAGATCTCCCTCAGCGGGACCCTCTCGTGAAATAACCACTGGGCCCGCAGGTCTCGGTGCAGCGCGGCGCCTTAGAACCTGCACAGGCCCCTGAGCCAGAATCCGACAGTGTCAGCCCCGAGCGGGGGATTCTTTGAAACCAGGAACTGCACATCCTGCTGGCTGTGGGAGCGGAGGATCTGTTTCCCTCCCACTCAGTATATTTCCCTGTTTCTTACCTCCTCCTATCTGCCTTTCCCTTATCTGTAGCAAACCTCGAAGATTTCTCACCGAGTGAGGTTTACACAAATCCAAACTCTCCCCAGCGGTCAGAAAATTGGTCTCAATACATCTTATCCCGTAATAGAATTATAAATGAGTCCACAAATAAAAGTGGGGTTTTCAAAAAAAAAGGGAAGTAGTTAACCTAGCAGTGAATTTATTTTCTTAATATAAAAGGACGTCTGGCATTGTAGCTCAGTGCGGAGTGCTTGCCTAGCATGCAGGGCCCTGTCTCACCCCTAGCACCTCCCAAAAAAGTGGGGGCTGAAGGTGTGGTTCCATGGTGTGTGGAATATGTGCCGGGTCTCGGGTCCAATCCCCAGCACCAAAATTAAAAAATAAATACGAAGATTTTAAAAATGATTAAAAATAAAAACAACAAAGGGCAAATAAAAATGTTTCCTAAACAGATACTGAATTCCATTGACCTCAACCATTCTGTCCGGGCAGTTGAAAAATCTCTATTTTAATTGATTCAAGTTGCAGGGGCGGATGGAGTCATTTCTTGCCTTTGTATCTGAGAAAGTGAAGGAAGAGAAATTCATTGCCCTCTGTCCCAGAAAAGCTTTGCAGTTGAGAAAAGCCCGGTCCTGGAACAGCTGAAGGCAAGAGCAGTGACCAAGGATGCCTCGAGATAAGTGTGAGGTGCTGGCCGCTCCCCGCTGAAGGGGGAACCCCAGGACACTGGACCCTCGCCCCACCTGCAGGCACAGTAGGGCACCTTTCCTCGCCTGCTGCCCCAAGTCCCCGCCTTTCCCTAGGTCCCTTCTGGGCTCCGGAGCCCACACCCCAGGAGCTGCAGATCTGTGATCTGCGAGTCTCGCTGCGCGCTCCCCACACTCAGCACGCAAGGTCCCCACCCCTGCAACCAGACCTGCCAACTACCACCAAAGGGCCCCTTGCCACATTGAGCAGTCGCTTCACAATTCCATGTATTATTTAAGTCCCACGGAGAATTTTAAAGTGTGTCGTTTGGATGGCTCATGATTGATTGTCCAGTGACTCCCTATTAATAAAAAGGTGCATTCTGAGGGGAATAATAACTCTTCCGGCAGCCAGGACATTGCTTTGTGACTACTGCTTGTTGAGGGGACCTCTTTTAGTGGTAAGCGTAAGTCACTATTCAGTCTTTTGGCCTCAGGTTCTAAACTGTCTCCTAAGCCAAAGGATCGTAGGACTCATTATAAAACAAATCAGCCCGGAATAGAACACACTAAATATTTTCGAAAATAAATATTTCCTAAAAATATAGAAAGAGTAGAAGATTGAGGTACAGCTTGCTAGAAAGTGCTTGTTGAGCACACACGAGGCTCTGAGCTTCATCATGAGCACCGCAAGAAGGAAAAATAATATGTAAAGAATAGAGCTTTTATCAAGTAAGACGCACAAGCCAAGCCTTCCGATATATTAGGAACACAGTATTAACACCAGGGGTCTGCACAGCTATTTAGGACTCACAAAGGCAGCATACACGTAATTATTAGATGATTCTGTTCAAAGTCATAGGAAATATCACTTCAAGATGGATACTGAAATATTCTCAGAAACTCTTTCTGAATTGACAAATATAAACTTCATTCTTAACAACAATCCCAAACTTAGTACAGGATGAACTAGTAACATTTATAAAAGAGTCAGCTATGACACAGATAGCCACGAAGGTTCTCTTGGAACAGCAGCTCCATTAAATCCCAGGCCAAGGTCTTATCTTTTAGGATACACAGGTTTGCTGATAAAGTCTTAAAATCATACCAAAAAAAAAAAAAAAAGGCAAGGAATAATAACTGCAATACTTTTCCCCCTTCTTAAAGGAGGAAACTGAGAGTTACAAAGGATGAGTGACTTGCTGTGATTACGGTTAAACAAAGTACACATTCACACTCCAAACTGGATACTCAGTGTTAACATTTTGACCTGTACGCGTATGCTTTTTTGTTTTTTGTTTTTCTGGTGCGGGGGGTTGAACCCAGGGCCTAGCAAACACCAAGCTCATGCTCTGAAAATCACACGCCCAACACTGGTGGTTGAAGACAAATGCTAAGAGCATATAAACTTATTTCTTAAAATTACAATTTCAGCATATATTTTTTCAGTGCTACATGTCATCTTAACATCTATCATAAATTTCTCCCAAAGCACAGCCTATCTGGGTAGATTTCTTTCCAAGTAACTAATTATGGTAAAGGAAAATTAAAACTTGCTATTTTTATTAAATAATAGCTTAAAATATATACTGAATAATGCCCCCAAGTTTACCTCTATGCTGTGAGAAAAAACAAATAGCAAATAACAAACCCACAAAGATATTTTTACACCCTAAAATTAGCTTTTATCTCATACATATGCTATGAAACTAACTTCAGTATGATATGTTCTGTGGTAAGGGCTGTCTATGCTTTAGAGCGAGACAGATTTACTGAACTTACAAGGCTTCGGTGGAATCAAACTGGACCAATTTCGAAAGACTTTTGTAAGCAATCACTGCTGTTCTTTATGCTCCCTTTAGGCATTAAGAGAATTAAGAAATAGATAATGGAGAAATTGACCGCAGAAAGTAAGAAAAGCAAGTTAGAAGTTCAGTTTAACAATGTAGGGGGGACATGTTTATGTTTACAGTCTAGTGACTTAAATCAAGTTTTTTGACTAGTGATTCTAACAAAAAACCCTCTACATTGAATATTTACTCAGTGAAATCCCATGAAAGCAAAAACTTCTTTTCAGTACACTTGCCACACCTTATGACACTCAGCATATTTCCAAGTTCAAACGACAAGAAATCCAACAGAAAGACATGTATAAAGCAGAATGACCAACATTTTGTGCCATATGCCCTGGGCTCGTATAGATCCTATGGGAGAAGGGACAAAACGAGCCAGGATACATGAAGCATTTGGAAAACTTTATTTAACATAGTTTCCCTACTTCATGAAAGTCTCCTACTAGTTATGACCATTTTACAATCTGAAAAACTAACTGAAATGTGTTACTGATACTTTGTGTTTCCACAGCATGCCTCTTACAACCTTCCACACAGAACTGGCTCCACCAGGTGAGTGTTAAACATCCTTATTTTCAGAGAATTAGAGAAGTGAAAATATAAGTATGTATTTATAATAGTTATATAACCTACTGATTAAATACAGGCCGACTTAGGATCAGGAATCCATTTCTACTTCATACCCTAAAGACACTCTTATATATTTTACCTGTCACAGGGATTTTGAAATTAATATTGTGATTTTCAAAGAGGTCATCTAGAATCGTTTACAAAGTAGTTCTGAGATACATAAAAACAATAAGAAAATGAGTCCCTTTGAAGGAGATATTGTGTTTAATTATTAAAAAATTGTAATTGCAAATAGTTTCAAAATACCAGAGTTCAATAAAAAATGTGATGCAGGTGGGCGCTTTAATTTCTGAAAAAAAGAAAATATATTCTTTCAAATAATAAGAAAATAAGAAAACACCTAAAAAGTCTTTGGCCTAGAATTCTCCAAAGCCTTATAATTCACCAATGTCTTGGTTTTATAGGAGTTATTATAAGAGCTAGAAACAAACATTTACATATAAAAAAGAGCTTTTCACTAAAAATAAAAGTATCAGTGGTTTTATTTTTCTTCCAGCGAGCTGTAGTACACAGTTGGTCACAGTCGACTCGCAGATCTTTTCACTGAAGATGTGACCATCAGAAAATGAAATACCACATATTACATGATTTAAAGGAGAAAAATTATACGAATGGAAGACAAAAATGGATAGGTTTGTAACACACTTCACTCTAGCTAATGTGATGTAAGTTTCACTGTTTTTACATATGAAAATAAATACTATGGTACATGCCACGGAGAATCTGACTGAAGGTGTACAACCCCCAAAATGACCTTTAAAGCTGGAGCAGAATCTTTTGAAATGTCATTTCAAAGGCTAGTTGTTATCATCTATGAAATACCAGGACTCATCTGTCCGTCTTGGGTGAGAGTAGATGTTTCTTGGGAAGCCTGCGAGCGACCGCGCCTGTGCCTACCGCTGGAAGGTTTTAGACTCATCTTCCCCACCAGGCATCCAGACCTGCCCTCAGCGGTCGGGCACTGGCTACAGGCAGGCGAGTGCCACAGGACACCTGAGATCAGCCGGCAACCTGCCCAGGTCCAGGAGCCGGTTACTCATTGCTCCCTTAATAGCTCCAGTTAACAATTTGTTTCATGGATGATTAAAAAAAACCAAAACAAAACCCAAACAGTGGCATTACAACCAGGTCCATCAAACTCCAGAATTTTCCCCGCACAGCTATCACAATACTCCGTTCACATCACTTTGCTTGGTTTTCAAATGACATGCACACAAATTCACTTTTCATTTCATCCCTAATCTGGAAAAAAGGAAAACTTTTAGCTTTTCTTTTCATGACAGATGATTATTCTTTAACTTTTTTCTCTTGAAATAACTGTCATGATTTTTCCTATGATTAGCCTCAGACCCGAGAGAATCGCATTTTTTATTGTAAGAGAACACTGCAGAGTAAGAATGGTAGAGTAATAAGAATCTTGTAAGTTTTGCACAGCTCGCCATACATTCCAACAGCCTGTGCGTACAGGGCGCCGACTCACCTGAGGCTGGGAGTTACAAGGAGAATTTGGAAACGCAGCCTTCTGGTCAGCAGCAGAGGTAAAGGCCCCTTCTTCACCTACCAGCTGCCCTTATATAAAAGCAACACTTCGGTTACTCCCAGCGTCTGCCTCCTCCTCAGGCTCCTCCCCAACACCCGGGCATAAAGCGACGCACGCCCACCTTCCACGAGCGCCTGCCGGCTCCTGCGGCCTCGTCCGGTCCCTGTCTCTATCCGCGATCCTGCCCCTAACCCTAACCCACGGAGCCCCCGCGGCGGGTGCAATCTTTCCAACCCGGGAGTGGTGGGGGAGCAGGGGACGGAGCTGCACTCCACAGCCCGACCCATACGTATCCGTCCCGGGCGCGGCGCGGCACCCTGCACCCTGCACCCCTACCCACGCACGGACACAGACACACGGACAGACGGACTCGGTGCAAGGACAGGCGGGCGCGCACACGGACCCGGCACGGGAACTCACGGACATAGACACATGGGCGCGCACACCCGGACACACACTCCGGACGGCCCCGGGGGCTCTGGCCAGCGCTGTCCCCGCTCGGCAGCCGCCTGGTTCCGGACCCGG
>NW_022900949.1:27943443-27984918 GCF_012274545.1 Fukomys damarensis
CATCTGCGCCTACACCGCAACCGCGTCCTCCTCCGACGGTCACCTCGGCCGGCGCCGTCCGTCTGATCCACCCGGGTTCCAGATGCTCCCAGGGCACCCGGTGCGGGGCGCTCGGTACATCTGTGTCCGCGGAGGAGGCGAAGGGAGGCGCTGTCGCTGGGGCGCCTTCCCACCCTGGGCACCGCGGTGATGCGTGGGGCTGCGCCCCTTTCCCTTAGCGCAGAAAGCCCCCACTTGTGCTTCGAGGCAGTTTCGTGTGTATTTGAGAATCCCTTGGGATAAAGTTCAGCGCGGGGTCGTCAGCTTTACGACCTTCCTCCCCCATGCCCTGTAAGAAGAAAGATCCACTTGAGTCATCTGCAGGAAAATGGATGCATCTTGAGACCACAGTGTCAAGTGAAATAATTCGGATACATAAGCTCCAATATCGCATCGTTTCTCTTATATGACGAGAAACTCAAAGTATAAATAAATGAAAGCAAAATAAAAGATCATAGGAGCCGGGTGTGGTGGTGCACGCCTGTAATCCCAGCACTCGGGAGGCTGAGTCAGGAGGACCACTGTGAGTTCGAGACCAGCCTGGGCTACATAGTGAGTTCCAGGTCAGTCTCAACTACATAGTGAGACCCTGTCTCAAAAACCACCCCCCCAAAAGTAATAATAATAATAAATAAAAGATCATAGGAGACAGGGAGAGAGATCTTTCTGAAATGGGTAGAGGACCAAGAGATGGCGGGGGTAGCTCAATTGTTCCTCCACCTGCCTCACCAGCACAAGGTCCCGAGTTCGATTCCCAGTACCAGGGAGGGCGAAGGGAAGGAGAGGAGGGAGGAGGTGACAAAAGAGTTGAGAGATGTGTGGTGCTCACGAACCCAGTCCGCACGAGGAACGTGAACACCAGCCCTGCAAACACGGACTTCGAGCTGTGCGGTGAGACCATCCCGCCAACCATGCAAGCCCCTTCTCACTGCCTGCAGTGTCAGGTCAGGTTGACGCCGGTGATGTCCACACACACGGAACAGCTGTGTGCTTCCCGTTCATTCCAGAATTCTAATCCACTTAAGAAACAGTGCGATATAATCTGCACGATATACAATTTAAATACTACACACTTTACATACACAATTCAGAGTTTCACTTACTAACAATGTTGCGTGGCCACCACGGCAGTCTAACTTTAGCGCATTCTCCTCATTCCAAAGAGAACTTCCTCCACGTGGACGCAGCCACTCTCCCCGTCCCAGGTAACTACTGGCCCGCTTTCTGTCTCTGAGCAGTTCCCTGTTCTGGGCATTTCCTACCAATGCGATCATGCACACGAGGTCGTCTGTGCATCTGTGCGGTGGGTGGTATCAGCATTTCCTCCCCTCTCGGTAACTAAACCATACCCCGTTGTGTCAGTACACTACATTTTGTTTATTCATCCTTCTGAATTTTTTTTTTGCTGGTGTGACTAATGCTGCTAAGAACGTTCATGTGCATGGTTATATGTGTAAATATTTTCATTTCTCTCATGTCCATACCTGGGGCGGATTTGCCAGATCACATGATGACGATGTTTTTGGTTGTTGTGCTTTTGTTGTACTGGGGATTGAACTCAGGGTTTTGGCACCGGCTACATCTCCAGACTTTCCCCATCCCTCCCTCCTTCTTTCTCGCTTTCTATCTTGAGATAGGATCTTACTAAGTCACTAAGTTGCTCAGCTGGGATCAGACTTGTGAACTTGCGGCCCTCCCGCCTCAGCCTCTCAGAGTGCTGGGACTACAGTCCTGCCCACCATGCCGTGCTGTAACGATGTTTTGGAGGAGCCTCGCAGAAGCCTCCATGACTGTCAAGCATGTCAAAGGGCACCATTTGTATAGAGCCACTGGCGACACATGAGGGCTCTACTTTTCCCACACCCATGGCAGCATTAGTGTCTTTTTTATATTAGCCAGCCACGGGGGTACAAAGCCATATCTCTTTGTTTTGATTTGTATTTCCTTTCTTATTAATCATGTTGGTCTTTTCTCATGTGTCTATTGGCCGTTCTCATGGCTTCTTTGCAGATGTCTATTTGAAACCTTTGCCCATTTTCTTGAGTTGCAACAGTCAGTTATGTATTCTTTATGTCAGTCTCTTATCAGATATATGACGTGCACATATTTTCTCCCATCCTCTAAGTTGTCTTTTTACTTTCTGGATGATGTTATTTAAAGCACAGTGTTTTTGTTTTTCTTTTAAGCTTCAATGATGTCCATTTTATCTGCTTTCTCTTTTGGTACTGTCAGTGATGAATTCAAAGCCATGAATTATTTGCTCCTAAGTATTCTTCTAAGAGTTTAACTGGTTTATCTCACATGTTAGGTCTGCTGTCCATTTTGAGTTCAGTTTTGAGTATGGTGTGAGGTAAGGGCCAATTTGCCTTCGGTGGGGAAATTCCCATAATTCACCAACCCTGGCTAAGGGGAATTCCACACATTGAATGGTGCAAACCAAGAGGTGATCTGAATATTTCCTAAAGTCTTCTGCAACAAAAGCTTTGTGATTTTTAAAACTTTGTCTGTGGTCAGTGAGATCTGTAAATATAAGAGGTTAAGCAACGTAAAATGAAATAATGTAACTCTCCAACACTTGGTCTTAACCCATTACTGAGTCAATCAAGTTAGTGAGCCATAACTCACATTTTAAAATTCAAGTCAGAAGTCAGATGGAAAGCAAACTATCATAAGGTAGCACCCGTGTTAAAGAGAGTTGCTTAGTAATTTTAATCATGTTGTGGTCTAGGAGTCGGTGTAAAATAGAGATCTTAACTGTGGGCCACATTTGTAAAAGTTGGGAAAACACTGTATGAGCTCCCAGTTGCAGAGCTGTTCCATTGCACAAGCATTTCATTTCCCTGAGTGCTCATCCTGCGCCAGGCCCTCTGCTAGGCACTGGGATAAGATGACAGCGAGCACATGGTCCCCACCCTACCGCGGCACACACAGCAGTGAGGCCACACGGGGCTCCGGCCTGACTCAGCTTTCCCCAACCGCAGGGAGCCCTTCCAAATACTGGCTTCTCTCTCTCTCTCTCTCTCTTTTTTTTTTTTTTTTTTTTTTTTTTTTTGCTATGAATGCGCGATGTTTATTTCCTTTGAGATTCACAGACAAGCTAACTGCCCCCCCCAGTAGAACTTTGCTCCCAGGTTCATAATCCATGCTTTGTTTATTGCACCAGGAAGGAAGTACAGCTCTACTAAGGAGAGTTGCATTGCTTTCCATTTTATTGCAACTGTATTGAAACTAGCCTCACCCCGTGGGCCTCAGGTGCTGAATAATAAAGTGTTATGTTACCTGTTAAAGATCATAGCAAAAAAATCGTCATTTCCCGAGGCTTCCCAAAAGAGGCCTTGGCATGAATAGTGACGTCTAGGCCTCTGCAGAGGCACCTGGGGGAGTGAGAGCTGCGCTCCCGGCCAGGTGCACTCAGTGTCCTGCTGTTCCCTCCTCCTCACCAGCCGGGCGCCGCTGACCAGTCTCTAGGCAGGATAAATTCCCAGGAGGGTTAGGAGATCCTAATTTAATTTAAAAAGTCATCACCAGTTCGCTGCGCTGTACAGAAACACACACGCGCGCGAGCACACACTTCCACAGGCACGTGTACTCTCTGAATGACCTTAACATGCTCCCACGTGTGATTTTTAAGTCCAGCGATGAAATTTTACCCGTAACTTCCTCGTTTTACTCTGAATCGTATTAAGGTCCTTTGCTTCACTTATCAAATGACTGGTCTATTGATTGCTACCAGTTCTTAAATAACAAAGCCAAGGTGGTAGCCCTTTTCTTCTAAATTCAGGTTGCTTGCTCTTTTCAGCGCACAGTTCTACCTATCTCAGCACTTATTTTGGTTTTGAGTGGTTGCCTATACACGAACATTCTGGAACATTTTAATTAAAGAATCCATAAGTAGGGCTGGCATGTAGCTCAGCGGTCGAGCGCTTGCCTAGTGCACATAGGCCCTGGGTTCCATCCTGAGGACACACACACACAAAAAAAAGGAAAAAGAAAAAGAAAGGAAAAGAAAAAGTAGCAGCAGCAATATAGTTTTGCATTGATCTGCAGAAAGCAAACAAAAAACAAAAGAATATGGAGACTACAGCTAAATTGGTTTTTTTTTTCTTAATGCCTTACCTTACAGCTTTTTAAATGTAATTTGCAAAAAACTGAAAGAAACATATTTTAAGGCCATTTCTTCAGTAATATTCTTTTCTGCAATACTGAATGAAATACCCCCTTTTCATTTTTAGTCATCTACTTTTTAAAAGGTTATTTTTCAGAATTTTAAAGCACCTACGGATCTGTGTGTGCGCACAATGCCAGGGCGGGGACTCAGGGACCTGTGTGTGTCAGACGCACTTCTCTACCAGCAGTAATGATATTTAATTTCAAGAAAATCCCACTTGGTGATGTTAGCAAGTTTGAGCTAGATTGTTTAAATTTTAAGCTTTTAATGGTTTGAAAACATTTTCATGACTCAGAATTACTTTTGATTTCCAGGAAATAAGAAGAGAATCCTTGCCTTACTCTCCCGATTTTCTTCCACCTTCTCCCTAGAAATGGACCTATCTCGAGTAGCTGATTCACCCCTGCATCAGAAAGTAAGAAACAGAGTGAGCCGCAGTTAGGAAGAGTCCCCACGATTACCGTGAAATGGCAAAGCTATCCTGCTTTCTGCCTTTCCCTTTGAAGAATTTTGTTTCATTAAGTACTGCTATAGCACAAAGAGATCTGACTTTTAGTTCTGTTCTTGAGGACTTGAGCAAGAGAACCCAGCTCTCTGACGGTTGCTTTCCTCGCTTACAGACCTACGACGGATGCTCTGCATTTCCTTGACGAGATAACTTGCTTTTCTCTGGTGCTGAGGATTAGTCCCGGGGCCTTGTGGGTGCCGTGCAAGCCCTCCTCCGCTGAGCTACACACCCATCTTTATTTCCCGTCGTACTGCTTTTCACTACCTGAACTTACATTTTCTAACTTTTACTTGTCTGTGGTCTCTGCCTTCCCACACCAGACTGCTAACTCTGTGAGGGCAGAGATAGTTTTCTGTTATAACCCCAGCACCTTGTGGATTATTGAAACAATAGTAATTACCACCGATTCAAACACCTTTCGGGTGCATTCTTATCTCTTATGTCTACCATGCTGACTAGGATTCATTTATGTAAATCCGAAGGTTCAGCACTGATATGAGCCTTCCTTCCTTCCTTCGTCATGCACCTATTTTTAGAAACATAATTTTGCTCTGAACAAGTAGCTGTGGTGCCAACTTCCCTCTTCACCCTTTGAAGTAGTGTTAACACCTAATTTCCGCCTCCCGGCTGAGAAGTCCTCAAGGGGAAAGCTCAGGACCAGGGTTCCCTCAGAGCAACTTCAGCCAGGCTGTTCCTGCGAAGATTTGTCAGTTCTAAATCTCCCTTTCCCCTTTGACATGAGGTTTTGTGCCCCCAGAGTCCTTTCTCACAAGCTTGAAGGTAAGAACGAGAGCCAGGCTGCCGACTCTTCTCAGAGTCCCGAGTGCAGCCGTGGAACGGACACCTAAAGGAACTGAGTCCATCCAAAGAGATGTGAAAGTCGGAGCCCCCTCCCGGGGCGCAAAGCTTGGGCCTCATGCATGCCCCACAGTGCTCTGCCCTAAGGCTGCGCGCCAGCCCTTTTGAAATTTTCAGTCAGTCTCACTAAGTTGACCTGAATCTCCAATGATGTCCATTTGTTTTCTCAGGAAGTTACAGGAAGACCATCTCCTTCAGGTCAACTTCTGCACACCTTCCCCTAGTGTGCAGAATTTTCAAAATAGAATTCCCACAGTAGTAAGAAGTTGACTCTTTCCAGGGTACAGTTAGCTGTCCTAACAAGCGAAAATTGCAAAGGCGTGGATGAATGCATAATTTATTAATACAGAGGCAAATTATTGGCACACAGGGCATTCTTTCATCAGGCTGCATGAGATACACCTCTCACTATCATTTGTCAGTAATATGGTCCTACAGTATCTCCAAACACTCCCCAAAACCTCTTACAAATCTACTTATCTGTAATGCAGCATGCTCAAAAGTAGTAATGTATAAAATTAACATCTGCAAGCCATAAAATCAATAGCAATTTAAAATATGGCAGCTCAGGGCAATGGTAAAAAGGAAAGAAAAAGAAAGCCTTAGGCTTTTATGTGACTTTTTTCCTTTTTAAAAATTTACAAAATAGAAACTTCTCATCAAAGGTCAAACCACTTGTGCATGAATATTCCTAGCAGCATCGTTCACAACAGCCTCGCACTGGAATTAGCCAGTGAATAGACAGACAGACAGATGTGGTTTATCTATATAGTGGGGTGCTACTCAGCCATCGAAAGGAATGAATCTGGGCATGTTGGCACTGCACTCGGGAGGCTGAGGCAAGAGGACTTCTGTGAGCTCGAGGCCATCCTGGGACACATAACAAGATTCTGCCTTTTTAAAAAAAAAGCACAAAGGAAAGAAGGTGTTTGGGGTGCAGGTCAGTGGTGCAGCCTTGGCCTAACTAACATACATAAAGGCCCTGGGTTCCAGACCTTGCACCACCAGGAAAAAGGGGGTAAAAATGAAGTTCTGACGTACTCTACAACTTGTGATCTCCAAAAATCGGATGCTAAGTGAAAGAAGCTGGGCACAAAAAGACCATGTGCTGTAAGGGTCCTGTATATAAAGGAGCAGATCTGGAAAATCTACAGAGACAGAAAATGGGGTGTGGTTGCCAGGGGCTGAGGTGAAGAGGAGAGCAGGGAGTGGTCAATCACAGTATGGAGCTCTCTCCGGTTGTGCTGGATTTAGCTAGTGATGGTGGTCACAGACTTCGTCTAATACACCAAAACCTGTATTATACATTAAAAAGCGTGATTTATGGTACATGAATTATAAATCAATAAAAAGTCTTTTAAAATGATACTTAAGAAAAACTGACTTTCTACCCCACAGGCACAGTGGGTAGCCTGCTTTTATCTGTGGTTTGCACCCGTGTCCTGGGTCCTGCACCCATCCCGAGTCCCAGTGGGGTCTCTCCAGCCTAGGAAGGAGCACCTTTTGCTAAGTCACAGAGAAGAGCTCCACAGCGACCCCGGTCACTTTCATGGCCTTTTGGGCAGCAGGGACAGTGGATAAATAAACACAAATTCCAAGTCCACTACCTTGAATTAGAAACCAAGTACTTTGTCTTACTATTATACCATCGTGGCTTACCATAAGGTATTTTTTTCCTGGAACTGAATGTACTCTTTAGACGTCTTTTAGCAAATAGGGTTGAAAATTATCTGATTAATCTTAAAAAGCACATTTCTAGTTTAAGTGTGTGTTGTACAGTGCCTTAACTTTTGCCTCTTTTGTTTAGAGACGATTTAGTATATTGTTCAACACTGAATTGCCATCCTCTAAGATAGTTTTTTATGTTTGATTTCACTAAAGCACTATCATAACCAGCGGGATTTCCTAACAGTTACGTATTCTAACAGTGCTTTCCTGACAGCATTTTTGTATAGACTTCAAAATAGCTCAAATAATAGTATTTTCTACACTAAATTTAATCAGTGACTCAGCACGAATTTAGTGAATCACTATGTTCCAAATAACACCGCTTGAAACAGGAAGAATGTCTCCAAGGCTTGTTCGTTAACTCTAAAGTGCCTGGGGCATAGTCGACACTGGATAAATGTTTGTAAATGAATCCACAGATGAAGACCAAGCTTGCTTATTTGTGCTGCGAGATCAGACAATGGTTAATACCCACCCACGGAATTTAAAAGGCCTTTAATTCAGCTCATGTTCTAGAAGGGAGACTTTCTGAGTGGAAAAAAATGCGGTATAATTTGGACAACCATGATAAATCTGAGAATTCTAGTAAACTGACAACTTTTTGCTCGAGTGTTAGCCATTTGTAGTGTTTTAAGTTGATAATTTTCTTCAGCAATGTTTTGTTTTGTTAAAAAAGCATTTACTCTTTGTTTTTTGAGATAGGGTCTCACTATGTAGTTTGTTGTTGTTTTGGGTTTGGTTTTGTTTTGTTTTAAGAGTCTCACTGTTTCATGGAGGCCTTGAACTCACTATGGAGCCCAGGCTAGCCTTGAACTTGTGCCAATCCTCCTGCCTCCGCCTCCCAAGTGCTGGGATTACAGGCCTGCGCTACCATGCCTGGAGAAAGAAGTATTTACTCTTGAACTGTTAACTTTCACAATCACTCAAAAAGATTTCTATTTAAAACTCAGTGGTCAGTGGTTCTCACATCAGGCTGTACATCAAACTTTTAGCTTTTGGTTTTGGTTTAGGCTGTGTCTTTCTTTCTAATCCTAGCAAGATGGAATCCAGGCTTGTTGGACTCTAGGGCCCACCTGGTTGAGCCTGGGAACCTGAAATGTCAGAAACGCCCAAGGGAGTACTATTAGGTTTTACTTTTTACTATGCTACTCACAAATTATTTTTCTTATTAAAATATTTAAAAGGTTTAAATACAATCAAATTCCCTTCCTCATTCCCAGCTGTGGTTCCTTCTCTCCTTCCCTGATTCATTTGTTTCTTCTGCATATTAAAATGTGAGAGTCACTGGGCATGGTGGCACACGTCTGTAATCTTAGCACTCAGGAGGCTGAGGCAGGAGGATCGCTGTGAGTTTGAGATCAGCCTACATAGTGAATTTGAGGCCAACCTGAATTTCATAGGACACCCTGACTCAATAAATAAATAAAATCTAAGAATCACTTCTTTGATGGAAAAGTCAGAGAGAGTCAACTGAAAAACATTTTTTTAGAGTTCACACATAAGGTCAGATCTTACTGTTCTTTACTGCGTGAAGTTTGCAGTCCAAGTCTGAGACAGAAAGCTGCCTTTTCAAGTATTCAAGCGTCATCATTTAAGACGCTATCTTACCAAAAAATCCTTTCCTTCTCACGGAAAAGTTTCACTGCAGTTACTCTCAGTAAGCAACACAAGCAATAGAAATGGTAAACATACTCAGCATGTGTGGAAACACTGGCATTCAGCAAACAGTGACTTATTGACTTGGCAACGCTCCTGGGACTCCAGAATAGAGTTAACTCTTAATTATCAGGGAATAGATTTGCCCTGTGGTAAGTGGTTTGCAGTGTTCTTGGGCCACCTCTCCAGCATCTTGCTGGCTTCTTGGTCTGCAGTGGCAGGGCTGACCCAGCCGTGGAGTTACCTGAGCCTGGAGACGGGCAGGGCGGAGGTTCCCTCATGCTGCTCTGCCCCCTCGGTCAGGATGAAGGTAAAACTCTGCTTGCAGGGCCAGGGATGTGGCTAGGTAAAGCATCTGCCTAGTTAGCAAGTTCGAGGGCCTAGGTTTGGTCTCAGAATTAATTCTGCTGCTAGGGAGCCCATAGGGCAGTGGAGGAGCCAGACATGCTTTTTAAAAAGGTAGGGGGTGCTGGGGGTGTAGCTCAGTGCTAGAGCACTTGCTTAGCATGCAGAGGCCCTGGGTTCCATCCCCAACAGTCACATAATAAAAACAATAATAATACAATGTAGGCAACGATCTAAAAAGTTACCTGAAGGGATTAGCTCTGTACCGTGGCTTGTATTAAAGTAGACTAGGAAACAGGAGAACAGCACTGCATGGCACTACAGGGCTACACCGGCAGGGAGCTGCCTCACATGGGCTGGGGGAGACGGAAGGGAAGGTGCCCAGGTCGGCGTACCAAGCTTAATCTGGAAGCATAAGCAGAATGCAGTCATGCACTGAGACTGAGAAGGGACAACCCAAAGGCTCTTCAGGAAAACACATGTTGACCATTTTCCCTGGAGAGCATGGATCCAAGCACCCGAGGGGCGTCACTGGAGACATGGGAAGCCCTCGTGTTTGAGTCATATCCAGGGGAAGCCATCTGCAGATCACGGGCCATGCACCTTGCAGCCTCGGAGCGTGGCTGTCGTCGTGTGGCTACCAAGAGAGGCCACCGAGGGTATAGAAGGCCAGGAACAGGGGGAGAACCAGGAGCCGAGGAGGCACTGTTGGAGAACGTGAGCTTTTAGGGACAGGCGGAATCAGTCCCTAAAGAGAAGTGACAGCGGCCCGGAAGAAGGAAGGCCAGAAGAGAACAGACAGCACTGAGCACCAGGGGAGGGCCCTGGGTACCATGGCGAGGGCGCCCCCTGCGCACCCCTGCACCAGGCACTGGAGAGAGAGTGCTGTTTCCTCCTCACCACCGTCCTCCGAGACAAGGCAGCAGCAGCATCAATAATAATGCCCTCCTCAGAGCACAAACGAGGAAACTGAGGCATGGGGAGACCTTGGCTGGAGTCGGGCCTGTGTGCCGCAGATCTGGTTTCAACTCGGCTCCACTTCACCCTTGAGTCCGGCTCTCAGCCCTCGCTGGTCACCGACGTTGGCGAGAAAGAGCAGGTGATGAAGCTCGGTGGCCCCTCAGAGATGTCTGCCCATGAGCGAACTCCACAAAAAGAACACGGACTCTGCACAAAGGTGTCCTTTTGCTTTTACACATTTCCGTCTTTGTAACAAAAGAATTTGCACATGATCATGAGCTAAAGAGAAAGAGGCAATGAAGCGAGAGGGCAGTCTTAAGAATGAAGGCACTGCCAGGCGTGGTAGTGCACGTCTGTAATCCCAGCACTGGGGAGGCTGAGGCAGGGGGATCACCTCGAGTTCAAGGCCAACCTGGGCTATGGAGCACCTCATCTTAGAAAATAAAAGCAAAAACAAAAACAACCAAAAAAGAGGAATTGTTCTGGGGATGTAGCTCATTGGTACAGCTTAGCATTCATGTAAGGCCCTGGATACACTTCCCAGTAATTTTTGTTTTGTTTTGTTTTGTTATTTTTTGGTACCGGGGATCGAACTCGGGTCCTTGAGCTTGCAAGGCAGGCGGCAGAACCACTGAGCTAAATCCCCAGCACTTCCCAGTAAAATTAACCAACTAATTAATTAATTAACAAAGCTTGATGCCTACCTGTCCATACTTCTATTTCTGGGGTTAGGTCAGAGTTTGTTTAGGCGGAGAAAATAACAAAACCCGCCAGTTTGAATAATGGAAGCCACTTGATACTCTATGAGTGTTTTTACGAAAGAAATCAGCTGCAGTGAGTGTCCACGCGTTCTCTTCTCGCCTTGGGATTTACCAATATCATGAATACCGTTTATAGTGAAGCCGAGTAAATTCTACCAGTTGGTGCTCACCACACCTGCCTAGATCCAGGGTGCAAGGATACAGCCAGGTATGCCCCTGTATGCCTTCCTCCCCACAGCCTTGCGTTCCATCTACACCTCCTCCTCCACCAGTCAGTGTCCCACATGGACAGACCTCTTCCTTCTGCAACAGAAAAAAGGCCACCCACTACACAGCTCTTTGCCGATTCTGCTGTGGGCCTGGAAATTATTACCTTCCCTTCTCTGGATCTTATTTTTGAAAAATATACGCCAAGCATGGCTAAATTTTATTTAAACAAAGGGTCTCCTAATTATACTAGAAAGAGGGATTATTTCTAATGTTCATAATTTCATCATAAAGACTTGTAATGAGACCCATTCCCAGGGCCCTTTGGTGAGTCCCTCTCCCAGAGATAATGGTTTTGTTGGCCTGTGGGGTTGGGGCTTCTAAATCACAGTCCGGTCATTACTTCGTGGGACAGAGTGAGGGCAGTGACAGGACAGTGCCTGTGTCTCTCTAGATGCGCTTCCTTAAGAGAGATGGTGGTCACAGAAATGATTAATTAGCAGGGCTGGGGTGCAGCTCAGTGCTTGCCTGACATGCCCGGGCCCTGGGATTTAGTCCCAGTTCAACATAACAAAACTAGAGCTTACAGTAATAAGGGGCCCATTTAAATGGTAATACGGTGTTAAGTCACCTTCATTGCTTCCATTAAAAAAAAATTACATGAGTAATGTGTGACTCTGGTCTTGCCAAAAGGAGCACAGAAATCTCTAGAATAAATTTTCATGTTCACCCTCAGTGGCTCCACTTCCACTCCCCTCCCAGACTGAGCTTCTCTTGCTGCTGCCTCTTCAAGGCCTTTTCATTCACGAGGAAGCGCACGCGGGCCCTTTGTACACATACATTTAAGCGTGTTGTCAGGCAGCTTTTTCCTTGCTGTGACAAAATACCTGAGATAGACAACTTAAACATAATTCCGTGGCACTCATGGTTTCCGTCTCTCCACGGGCCTAAAGCAATGGAGCTGGCTGACCAGGGCCTGAAATTCCTGAAACTGGGCCAAAATAAACCATCATGGGGGAAGGGTTGGCAGAGGAAGGCTCTTTACCTCATGGCGCCCAGGTCGCAGAAAGGCTGAGAGAGCCCAAGAGAAAGGAGTGTTGGACCAGACAGATCCTGAACGT
The DNA here is from genome assembly GCF_012274545.1 of Fukomys damarensis. Lineage (NCBI taxonomy): Eukaryota > Metazoa > Chordata > Mammalia > Rodentia > Bathyergidae > Fukomys > Fukomys damarensis. Next base: position 27,955,795 of record NW_022900949.1, read on the forward strand.
CATTCGGCCGTGACCTGCTCCCTTCAGCTAGGCCCCACTTCCTGTTCCCATCCCCCCCCAACCATGCCACTAATTTTTTTTTTTTTTTTGAGACAAGGTCTCTCTATGTAATGGAGGCTCTCCTTCAAATCACTATGTAGCACAGACTGGCCTCAAATTTGTGGCAATCCTCCTGCCTCGGGCTCCCAAGTTCTGGGATTGCAGGCGTGCACCACCACAGCGGACAACGCCATTGACTCCTGATCTCATCAGTGGATCAAACCACCCATAAAGTCAGAGCCTCACAATCCAGTCCGTTCTCCAAAAGCCTCAGCCACAGAGCCTCAACGCAGGAAGCCTTCCTGAGGGACATCATCATGGCTCCCAACTGTGACATGCGGACACATTCATCATCATTTGCCATAAAGTTCTTGAAATTCATTGGCCTGTGAATTTTTCACTGGAGAAGTTCTTTTTGCATGTCAGAATATATATAGAGTCTGCCATACACCCTTCAGCATCTGACAAAACTAATAATGTCTGGAAGCTAATGGCCACCACTTTGAGCACCTCTTGTAACTGTAGGGGCCAAAAGTAACTGGTATTAATTTCACAATGTCCCGATAAATTAAGTATTAAAACATTTATACAAAATTTTCTCACCCTGATGTATACATTTCTTGGCAGTCTCTTGGTAGTTCCGTTCTTCTTAGTTAGTGTAAATTTTTTTTTTCTTTTTTAGTTCTAAAACTATTTTGGGGTTGTTTGTTTGATTTTGAGATAGAGTTTCTTTAAGTTGCTCAGGCTGGCCTCAAACTTGCCATCCTCCTGCCTCAGCCTTCTGAGTAGCTGAGATTATAGGTGCCTACAACTGTACCCAGCTCCTTTTGAATTTTTTTTCCCCCTGCATTGCTAGAGATGGAACCCAGGGCTTTGTGCATGCTAGGAAAATCCTCTACCACTGAGCTACATCTCCCCCCTCACTTGTCAAGATTGCTGACACATGTTAATTGAACACATGCATGGTGTATGGTGTGATAATTTTCCCTCTCTCCCCATGAGAAGTGACTAAATCAGCAGAATGAGCACTCTGCTCCTGAAGCATTTATTACTTCTTGTGTTGGTGAGCTTCAAACTCTCCCAGTTCTTTTTAAGGCATTTAATAAGGAGTAGGGGTGTAGCTCAGCCAGAGAACCCTGCTTATCACATGTGCGGCCCTGGGTTCAATCCCCTGCACCCAAATCCATAGACGAAATAAGCAAAATGAGATAGACACCAAATTACTGGAATCTGTGCCTACCCTACTTCACTGGAGAGCTGTAGAATTTATTCCTAGCTATTCTGGTACTTAGGATCCAACCTCTCTCCATGCCCAGCGCCCCATCCTTTCCTCCATTAACCACTCTTCTACTCTCTTCCTAAGAGGTCAACTTTAACTACCACGTGTGAGCTAGAACATGTGGTACTTGTCTTTCTGTGCCCAGCGTAATGTGACTACAGAGCACGTTTCAGAACATTTTATACAAGAGGATGCAACAAAAATGACTAAGTCCTAAAACTCTGGATCGGCAAACACTGGTGATTCTATTAAATTAATTCCACGTCCGATTATTTGCTTGAGAAGACTAAGCCTTGTAGACGTTTTTTCTTACTTTAATCTTTGTGAAACATAGATTTAATGCATAATTTGATATATGAAAGGCCTCACATAAGTGTTTTTGCTTAAAACCAAGCATTCTTAAAGGCATACTTAAATAGAAAATATTGGAATTCTCCCTCACAAGCATATGTAATCGAATGCTAGAGATCCCACAAAGCAGAAATAGAATAAAAATTTTTTAAAAAACTATTAAGTATTCCAGGATAATGGGGATTATTATGGCATCCAAGTACAATGAGAATTGCTTTGACCATTAAGTGTAGTGCATGAAATTAAGTCTTGTAACAAATAAATGCAACATCTAAAGTGGTTTCTTTTACTACTATTAGGCCAGCACATGAAATGTATTTTTATTTACTAATGAGTTAAATCTCCTTTGTCACATCACCAAAACTGTCTTAATTTATCATTTAGCAAAATTGAGCTTTTAAAAAAAAGAGCTGATTCTTGTCATTTCCAAAAAAAGAGAAGGGAAAGGAGAGAGGAAGCTGTGCTTAGTGGGAAAATTGCAACATGCAGCTAGTAAGTACTTTTTGCTTTAGATTTTTTTTAACGACTTCTCTTACATAAGAGCCCTGTAATATCTCCATAGGGAAAAATAACAGGGGCTACATTATGGCTTTAATTTTGCCTCCAGATAGTGTTTACAAAGCAACATGGAGGAGTGACTCCATATTTAAAGCTATTAGCCAACTTTGGTGTCCATTTGCCATTAAGGACAATTGGTAATTTTAAAAATCAATGAGAGTTTATTTTGGGAGAAAACTTACTGAAATTTGCAGGAAATAACCTTGTTGTTCCACAGCAGCTGTCATTGAATACCATTATATCTACAACAATTAAAATGATCTTTGGTGGCTTTTAGCATCTGGCATAGCTCCATTATTGTTCAGTTAAATATTTTTCAAGTTCGCTAGGACTTTTGCCCACTGGATGCTTACAGCTCTTTTGTTGTCAGTATGTGTCTTAGAATTTACCTTTGTGACATTGCTTTTTTGCGCTGTGGGAGAGGGTGTTAATTTCTGCTGTGAACTGCCTGAGAAACCAAGTAATATTAGGAAACCACAGCACATGTCTACAAGTTACTTACCAAAATATGATCACAGTTTATTCCATTATATTTGGCAACAACATTTCTTTCTTTTTCTGGATCTTCGCAAACAAAAAAAATCCCACTTTAGAGAATTAGCTACAGGGAAGTAGAAAAAAAAAAAAAACAGCAAAAGACAGGAGATGGTGTCACTTTGATAGATCTGATTGAAAATTGTGAAAATTTCCAAATTGCAAACACCCAGACCGTCAGGGCAGGAGCCTTGGCTGTCAAATGCAAACCAAACCAAGCCAAAACAAAACAAAGACTTATTATTTTGCATCCCAATAGAAGTCATAAATGTATCCATCCAAAATTAGTCTTAGAAAAATTAATAAACCTGCCATTGATAACAGTTCACCTAACTTAAACCTTAAATAAAAATTCACATTTGTTCATTTAATTGTGAGAGGTAAACGCTTGCCTTCTGAACTGATAATTAAGCACTGAAAGATAATGGCTTGGGAAGCCTGAACACAGTCTATTATAAATGGTAAGACTTTTAAAATACTTCCAGCCTTGAATACTGTTATTTTATTTCTATATCTTAAGGGAAAGAATTTATTTGCCATGATCTTACTCAAACCAAAAACGTACTTAGAAACTATTTGAGAAGTATTACTCATTACGTGAATCTACCAGTGAATGTTTCTTACATCTTAGTATTTTTCCTGAACACTTTCAAGCCAATATCTAACTTTTCAGATAAAAAAAATTTTTGGATAAGGATTTTTGAGGGGGGGCAGCTAGGAAGTGAAACTTATTTATCTTTCTTCAAAAATCTGCAGAACTACAAAGCAATTTGAGCTCTTCGTGACATAGGTAGGACACTGTTGATTTATACAAACTATTTTCACACCAACTCCAACAGATGCTTTTAGCCCTGAAATGTCCTCCCACACCAGTCAATTTCAGATTCAAATCCTGGACTGTTTTCGAGGCAAAATAGTAGCTTACAAAACTTTCTTCCCACCCTAAGCAGTTGAAAATGGAGGGCATGCAAAATATTGTGTAAAAAGCAGGATACAGAACTAACTCTTAACAAAATTTTTAAAATAATTTTTTGAAGTGAAACATTTATTGATACATTTTAGATATACATAATGATAATGCTCATCATAGGGAATCTGCACCCAAATACTCCAAATAGTTAAAAGATCTCAGCACCGAGGAGCAGAATACTGTGATTTTTCTTTTCTTTCTATTTTCTGAATTTTTCAGAAATCAAGGGAAGAATATCTTAGTTGTGAAAATGTAAATAAAATATGCACCAAACACTGAACGGTCTCCCAGAATTTTTTTAAATGAAAAGAACACCCTACTTCAGTGAAGTAATCCAGGCTTCCAAGCTCTTCCTTCATTTGTGGAACATAAAGTATATTTTGGATCAAAACTTGGAACATTCCAAACAATGTGAACGCTAGAAAGGAACCTGCATCTGTATCCCGACCCAGCGCCAAAAAAGCGAAGCTACTGAATAAATATGCATCCTAAACTGGGAAAAAGGGATTTAAACTCTACTTTGTACTCACTACCGTGCACAAAAGTGAAAGTTTTATTCTTGGCACAAGTCGAATAGAACTGGTGTAATAATTATTTATAAGGCATTTTTCAGTTTTGTTACACTGAGCAGTTGTAAGTGGAAAAGAAAGTTTTGAAGAACATTACTGAATGCGATCTCTGAAAACGTGATGATTTTTTAATTAAACCGTAGTTATTTACTTTATGAGATTTGAGAACCTCTTGATTATTTTCCTCAAAGCTATTAGCTGTACTCCACAGAGAACACGGAGTCTTTGAGGATTTGTTTAGTAACTGATGCTTTTGGTGGAGATGGATTTGGCTTCAGTAGGCTTTTCTGTAAGAGTCGCATTTGCATAATGACAATTCTTTAAAAAAAAGCCATCTTTTTCATAGGAAAATGTGAAGCAATATTCGTAGAAAGCTGCAAAATCTGGAGTTGCAGGCGGATTAGGCAAGGCACATTTGGTGTAAAAAAAGAAAAGAATCAAATCATGGTTAATCCATTTTCCAGCAGAAGTAATCAATATGTGGAATAGACCAGCAACACAATCTTTCCCAAATAATCAGAAGTTATACACAAATCTGACAGGGGATGGAGAGGCATGAGTCAAACAAGGAAGTTGTGAAAGAAGAATGAATATGCAACCGGATGTGTGACTTTGCCACTATTTTAATTATCTTAGCAGAAAACTCCAATTAGTGAGGAGAGAAAATTGAGACACTAAACTTTAGCTCCAGGTAGATGAGATCTTTCTCTGATATTTTTTTTCTCCCCCCCCACTATGTTCATTTGCTGGGTATATTTCATGGTAGAAAAATCCCCCAAATACCCTACAGCTTGTTTTTAAAAATGAAAAAAAAAAAAAGTATGTAAAACTATTCTTAGATATATAGGTGGAAGAGAGACAAAGTAAATTTTCACCTTTGTGCCTTGATTTTCTTTTAAAATGCTAGGAATTATTATTTTAATTATGGCTTAGAGTATGATAATTCACTATATGTATATAAGGTATAATGATCAATCAGTATCATTGGCTCCTTACACATTTACAAGATTATTTAACTAATATTAATAACTATATATGCATCTTAAATTTCAGTGGAAACATTGCAAGTTTCTTTAAAATGTTGTACTTCAACAGCACTCATTTTTTTTTGCAATCACCTTAGCAATGTATAAGGATCCTAAATTGCTCTATAACCAATTCCAGTCTAGTAAAGTGGTCTATTTCTTTCTTCACTGAACCTTTTTTTTAAATCTACTGGTCTCAGCATTTATCAGAATGTGAAGCTGCACTTGAGTTTACTCTCTTCTATTTAGATGTGTAATAATACAATCCACTGTTTTATGATAAATAATAAATTGTATATTGTGTATACCAAGCATAATGCTAGATAAAATACACAGCTAAACAATTCAGAAGAGTCTCCCATTCTCAGTGTATGCAACGTTCTTTTCCCCAAAAAAGTTTGTAAAAGTTCTAACATTCTCTACAAAATCAAAAATATCTTGATTTATCAAAAATAAATTTTTCATTTGGAAGGCATGAACATTAGCCATTATTTGTTTCTTAGTAATTTTCCACACTCCAATCACTGGCTTTTGGAACTCCTCAATCTGAGACCAGGCCTCTCCACTGGTGTGTGACTTTTCCCATGTGACCCTTTAAATAAATTCTAAGATTTTTCCCATAATTAATTAATCTCAGAAATCAAAATGAAACATGTCACCAGGGTCTTATTTAAAGCCAAGAAATTTATTGGATATTTTCCAGCCTTCTTCCTAAATTAAACAACCCCAAACACTGTGTCAGCATCCCCGCTTCCTAACATGAGCACTTGCTCTGCAGAGAAGGGGGCCCATTACGTTTTTGACGACACAATACCTCAGCCAGGACCACGTTTCTGTTTTACTTCAAGTAATACAGAGGGAAATTGTCCTCTAAAATACCTATAATCCTGTTCTTAAAACAAAACAAAACACGACATAGCAGTGAATCTGCCCATACTTGATAGTAAAATACTACCATTTCTCTTTGGGTCGATGGCGCTGGGACCCGAACCCAGGACCCCAGTGAACTAAGTAGGTGCTCTGCCACGGGCCTGACCCCAGCTCCCAGGTTTTTCATAGCTCAAACGAGTCAAAAAATAACAGCTCAAGATCTTTCTCAAAGTCCAACAGTTTAGGCCTCGTAACAATTTAATGTACAACTAAATCTTTACGATTTCTAGACGCCTTACCTGAATTGTACTTTATCCTCGATGACTCAGCTCTTCCGCACCTTCGCCACTTGGCTGGGTTCAAGGATGCTAGAAAGAAAGCTGAACTGAGCCAGGGTCAAACGTGTACAACCGACTCTTGTGGTGGTGGTGGTGGGGGGGGGCTTGAGATTTAATTCCTAGGCCAGACAAGATTGTCCAGTACTTTGAAGTCTCTCTAACTGAATTAAACAATTTCTTCTAACTGAACAGAAAGCTGGGCACCTTTTCTCTTCCTTCCCTTCTTTCCTTCCTCCTCACTCACTCTTTTCCTTCCTTTCCAACCAACAGTCTCAGCCCAAAGCTGAAGGGTCCTCTGCAGCAGGGCAGTAGGACAGCTCCCTGTCGGTCCTCCGCCGGTTTCCCAGCACTAGGGTGACGGAGACACCCACCCCCGCCCCGTGTGCTCCTCTGGCTCCCCAAGGGCTGTAACCTCCATGCGGCATTTTCCTCCCAACCACAGTGCCCAGCTTCCCGCATACCCTTCCTTTTCCCTGTTTTTCCTCTCCTCTCCCCACTGTGTGGTGCGAGGGATGAAACCCAGGGCCCGGGAACGCCTCGTCCCTGAGACGCAGGCCTAGCCCGGTCTTCCCTTCCTAGGTCTGGCCTTCGCCTCCCTCCTCACTGTGGCTCTGTTCTCTCTCTCTCTTGCTCACTCACATCTTTTCCTTTGTTTCTACATTGAAACCTCTAAATTATTACATTAAGTATTTCATTTTTGAATTTAAAAGGAAAAGCTGAGATCCTGATAAATTGATATTTCTTGCAGGAGTCGTACCTTTTAATATTCTCCCCCCACACACACACATTGGTGGGTGACCTTTGAGAAGAACAAAGTATTCTCACTGCAGCCTACAGAATTCCCACTTGGGAGAGGAATCACATATGCTAGGGGGCTTCTGTTATTTTTCTTAGGGTTATTTTAGAAACTTTCTCATGATTATTTTCTAAAGAAAACATCCCAAATGTTGCAATGCAGGATTACCTGTACGCATGGTTGCCAGGTTTAGAAGATCAAGATACGAATGCTTATTAGTTAAATTTGAGTCTCGGGTAAACAGCAAACAATTGTTTTGCATAAGTGAGTACCATGCAACATTCACGGCGTATGTACACAAAAAGGTATTTACTGTTTATCTAAAATTGAAGCTTAACTAAGCATTTGGAGTTTCATGATTAACTATAGATGATATGTGTGTGTGTGTGTGTGTGTGTGTGTGTGTGTGTGCGCGCGTGCACACTGGATGTTTTTAATTTGAAAGCTATCTTTACGGTTCCCTGGTTGCCTGTCCTCCCTGCTCCAGTGTCTTGTTGGCATTTTAATGTTCTGAGGGTGGCCATCACAAAAGTTAAGGGAAAGCACAGAAACTAACTCAAATTAGCTTACTTTGCTATCTCTGAGTTCTGGTAAGCTCCGTGGGAGGGAACAGTACATTTCTCCTTTCTTTCTTCCCTGCTGGATCTGATCTCAGAATGAAGCAGTGACTTTTCATATTTTCTCCCTTGAGAATATACTTTATTCTTTTAGGCGCCACTGAAAATGCAGATGGTTTAAGGAGAAAAATATATATATATTTACTCCCCTGTCCCCTCCTTCTGAAGCTTATTCATTTAATGAACACTGGTTAAGGACAGCATTTCTGAATCTCTCAGGAAACAGCTGGAGAGCTGCAATAGGTAGATTTGTTTTTCATAATCTCTCTTTTATTTTAAAAGAAAATACCTACATTATGACTAGCAGTAATAAGAATAGCCAATATTTATTGAGAATATACCATTGTAAAGCACTAATTAAGCACTATATAGTGACTTAAATCCTTTAAGCCCCTAAACCAACCAGGTAGGTATTATGCTTACTTCAGAAAAGGGGAAACTGAGGCACCGCAAGGCTAAGTAACTCCCAGTTTCCTTCGTTAGTAACATTTTACACTGGCATGATACATCTGCACAATTAATGGACCAGTATGGGTATATTTAGTTATTCAGAGTTCCCTAGGTTTCCCTAATGTCCTGTTTCCGTACTGGGATCTCATCAAGGATACCACAGTACATTTAGCTATTGTGTCTCCTTGGGCTGCAATAGTTTCGTAGATTTCCTAGTTCGCGGGGGGGGCTTGGACAGCTTTGAGTACTGGCCGGGTACTCCACAGAGTGTCCCACAACGGGGATTTGTCAGCTGTCTTTCTTTTGTTAGACGGAAGACGCCGAGGTGACCGCCCTCTCCTCTCACGTGGTTACCTAGCTGAGGCAGTGTTTGTCTCCATTGTGAAGTGTAGGCTTTTTCCTTCCTTGAAAAGGAAGACATTTGTTCCCAGGAGGAACTTAAGGAGTGGGGAATTATGACTGAGTTGTTTTGTTTAATAGCTTTATTGAGATATAATCACATACCATATAATGCACCTATCCAGAGTGTGTGAATCAGTGGTTTTCCAAATATTTGCAGTCATGCAACCATCACCATGATCTATTTTAAAACATTCTCATCGCTGCAAAAAGAAGCCCCATCCCTATTAATAGTTATTTCCCTTTCCTTCACTTCCTCCCCTCTCCCAGCCCGTGGCTGCTTTCTGTCTCTACAGATCTGCCTGTTCTGGACATTTCATATGAATGGAATTATACAACATGTAGCGCTTTGTGACTGGCCTTTTTCATTCAGTGCGATGTTTTAAAGTCTGTATTAGTGTGCACTTCCTCGCTATTTGCTGAAAGGCATTCTGTTGCACGGATATACCACATTTGGTGTATCCATTGCTCTATTTTGGATCTTCAAAGGCCCACATGTTAAAAGTTTAGTCCCTAGACCGACACCCTTGGGGGACCATGGAAATTTTAGGGGGCAGGGCCCAGGGAGAGGTCTTGTGGTCATTGGGGGTGGCCCTTGAGGGGACTGCGGGGATCCCCATCCTCTTCCTCTCTCGCCTGGCTGTGTGACAAACAGCTTTGCTCCTCGGGCGCGAGTTCCTTGCCAGGATACGCAACCTCAACACAGGCCCAAAAGCCATGAGGCCAGCTGCTCATGGGCTGAAATCTCCACAACTGTGAGACAAAATAACCTTTTGCTTTTCCTAAGTTGATTATCGCCGGTCCTTTCTACAGTCACAGAAGGCTGGCAATACATGGTCTATCAGCTGAGGTACACTGGGGCTATTCCCACTGCTCAGCAGTGGATATTGGGGCACACTTTTTATGTGGGGCTATGTTTTCCTTTCTCCAGGGAAAACATTGGGTGTGACTCCTGAGCTGTTTTAAAGTAAGAAAAACATGGCTGACTAGGCTGTGGGCTGTCACTGCCCAGATAAACCCAGACAATTACCCCATATAGCTATAATGCAAGGCCCCACCTCGGCAGCCTGGCAGGTTCCCAAACTACAAGCACACCGTCCAACGTGAGAAAACAAAAAGAAGGGGCAGAATTAAAAGAGAAAAGCCTGCTTAAGCACACCACCGTACAAACCCAAGGTGACGTACAGTCACACCGTGGAGAAAATATTGATACCATATATTTGCTAGCTTCTCTTACAAAGTTATGATGGAAGAACTCTGTCCTGTCTGGATGTCTTTCAAGAGAGGAGCAAGTTGTTTGAACATAGTGCTGTATTTGTTAAAGGACTAGGTCAATTTCATAGCTTGGCTGCAAGCAACAAGAGAGTGCAGACAGCTCTTCAAACATTCTGATTTCACTTCCTTTCTGTTCAGTGTCAGGCCCAGGATGGCTGGTTCCTGTGGGAGCTCCGATTTTAAGTTATTTAGCAACATCCATGCTGTTTTCCACCATGGATGTACCAACTTCCATGACCTGCAACACTGGGTAGAGGTTCCCTTTTCTCTACACCCTTGCGAACGTTTCTTAGCCCTTGTCTTTTTTTTTTTTTTGTTCTTAAGAGCCATTCTGACATTCTCTATATAACAGAGTCTGCAGCCACACCATCCGCCCAGTCTCATCTATATATAATGGAATAGCACTCAGCCATAAAAAAGAAGGGAACCCTTCTACACTGGACAGCATGGATGAATCTGGAGGACATTGTGCTACGTGAAACGAGTCAGACACAGAAAGAAAAGTGCTGTACGAGCTCACTTATATGTGGAATCTCTAAAAAAAGAAAAAAAGGTGAAGCCACAGAGGCAGGGTGGGGTGGTAATTGCCAGAGGCTGGGAGGGTACAGCGCTTTGGTTATGAAATACACAAGTTCTGGGCTTCTGCTACACAGCACGGGTGGTGATAGATAATTAATTTGACCGTGGTCGTGACTGCACAAGGTGTGCACGCATCAAAGAGTGGCATCCACCCAGAAGATATTCGATCTCTTCTTTGACAATTAAAGTTTCTGAAGAGCAAGTTGTTTGCCTGGTCCCCTTTCGGAAACCCTTCTGAGGCTGCCATTATCGCTCCTAGGTAGGAGACTAAGTATTATTTATAAAGAGAACAGGAACTAGAAGAAGGAGTAGTGCTGAAGAAAAATGCAAGTAATTACACACCCTTTAGCCTCAACGTGTCTCCACTGGAAAATGGGGGGAGGGACAGGAGCAAACAATGCATCTGAAGTCAGGAGTATCATTCCTTCTCAAGGGCCGCTCCTGGCAGAAACTAATTCACCTAACTGCAAGTTTGAAAAAATATTGGATCCTCCCCTAACTTTGGTGGGAAGAAGTTAAACGCAAGGAATATTTACCGGATGACCTCTCGGTTGTTTCCTCGAAACTAAGCCCCCAATCATGCTGCTATATAAAAGCTTTCTCCTCTACCCATTATTCCTTTGCAATATGATCACCCAAATTAAGCAGGGCATTTTTAGTCTTTTAGCGGAGAACCACAAAAGTGCCAAATACGTCTGTTTTTTAATGAACGCTGAAACACTAGGAAATAGTGGCCAAGATTCACTAACCATGTCTTTCTCTCCTTTCTTTTTCCCTCTAAAGGATCTATTAGAGAGACTCGCCTAAAACGGGAGTAAAGCAACTCTGGCCTGACTGCTAACCGACTTACATGAGTGTGTCCGCTTCTAGAATTTCACTGGCTCCCCATAGAAAAAGCATTGATCAAGCAGTCTGGATGGAGGTCGCAGCATCGTCATTATGTTAGACTGTCATATCAAAAAAAAAAAAAAGTAGCAGGAATTTGCTTCTTGAAAGAAGGCAGCCATAAGGCTGGGGCCGTAGCCCAGTAGCAGAGCTCTTGCCTTGCACGTCCAAGGCCCTGGGTTTGGTTACCAGCACTGCAAAAGATAGCATAACATTCTATAACATGATGTAAAGTTGAGCCACTGATCTGAATGCACACTCCACCAAAGAAGAGCTACACAGCAAATAAGCATATGAAAAGATTCTCCTACCATATATCATCAGACAAGGAGGTACCACTGCACACATACTAGAGAAGCCCAAATCCAGAACCTCGTGGAAAATCGATCATTCACAGTGGTGGCCTAGATGAGTGTGTGGCTTGCAAAAAGGAATCGTTGTCTTCTATTCTGACAGCAGGTGGGGAACAGCCAGAGGAAAGATTTTCCTGAGGAAGAGAGAGCGCTCCTTTCCTGGGGACAATTACAGGCAGACTAGATTTTCCTCTGCCTGGAGTGTTGTAGATCGGGCTGATTGCAGGGAATGTCTCAGCTGGGCTGTGATAGAGATCGCTTTGGCCCTAAGGGAAGCCCCAGGCTGGGGCCCAGAGACCCCACAGTGATTATCTCTGGCCTCAGGGCCTCGGAGACTGACCCCTACCCACTAAATATCGTCAATAAACAGCACTCCGCACCGTGAAAAAGGCCAAGAAGCCCATACAGTATTTAGGTGAAGTTCAGTGGGTATTGAGTATTCATGGAGAATTAAGGACAAAAGAATTAAAAGAATTATACCACAGTGATATATGCTCACCCACTGTTTATAGCAGCACAGTTTGTAATAGCTATAATTTGCAAACAGCCCAATTGCCCATCAACTGGAGTCTGGATAAAGAAGATGTGGATTTTCTAATAAAATGGAGTACTACTCAGCCATAAAGAATGAAAAACTAGAGATATTTATAGCTAAGTGGATGCACATTGAGGCCACACTCTTAAGTGAAATAAATAGGACATGCATGTGTAAACACCGAATACTTTCTCCTGTGTGAAAAACTAAAAGTGTAAATAAGGATCAAAATGTATAATTGATATTGTATAATAGGAAGAAAAGGTCTAAAGGAGTAGAGGAAGTGGGAGGGGTAGGGGAAAGGTAAAAAGAGAAAAGAAAAAATATGTGAAAAGGAAAAAAAGTGGAAACAAAGTCTGTAAACAGGGAAGGGTGGAGGGGGTGAAGGGCGATCCGAAGAATGGGGGTAAAAATAAGAACCAAGATAAGTCCAGTAAAGGTCCAAGATCCCAGGGATGAATATAACTGTATCGTGTACCTAAAATGTACCAACGAATTTAGTCAAGATTAAAGACACAACAAGTTCTCTACCGTTCCCTCTCGTGAAGGTAAACCATAATAGAATCACTGCACTTCACCCATTTTTATCTAGGATTTGATGTAGAATTTGACCTAGTTTTTAGATGAAAACACAGATGTCTTGAATGTCTTTACGGAGTGGGAATTCAGGAGTTTTAGCCCAACATTAGAAGATTCAGCATCAAGTAACTCTGGCTGCTAATTTAATGTGTTTCTTGGGTCTGGGTTCTCTTAAAGGGATTCCGCCCCCTTCCTCTCTGCCTGACTTCCTGAGACGCCAGCCCCATGAGTGCTTAGGCCCTGTCATGTCTTCAGGAGTCTTTCCTCCAAAGGAATGAATTTCTCTACTCCTGAAATAGAGCCCAGGGCCATACAGGAAGGAAAAAAAAAGAAAAAAAGAAAAAGGCAAGAAAGCACGTGGAGAGATGCAGAGAAAAGAATGAAGGTGGCACAGCAGGGAGATTGCAAGGAGCTCGGTGTAACTGAAATGAAACTGGGCAAATCGGAAACCTGCAAAGGTAAACAGGACTCACTTGCAAAAGACTTAACGTGTCATTGTGAAGTGTGTAATGCGCCCTTACCCTGGGGAGAAAACAGATGTGTGGATGCTGTATGCATGTAAATGCAGTACATATGTTAGACTGTACTTTGGAAATTTAAAAAACCATGCTCAGTATGTGACACTTGCCATATATGAAGACATGTACTTCGTCACCGTCATCATCATCATCACCATTATTGTTGTTGTTATTTGGTAATGGGGATTGAGCCCAGGGCCTCAAGCATATTAAATATGTTCTCCACTACTGAGCACCTCCCACCTCAGCCCTAATATGAAGAAATCTTAAGAGAAAGAGATAATGTCACCATCTTCACCGAGTTTTCCTCCCTGCAGTGCTGGTGCTGGAACCCAGGGCCTTGCACATGGTGGGGAAGCGCTCTACCACTGAGCGACACCCAGGGTATGGTGATTATAGGTGTGCCACTACACCCAGCTGTACTCAGGGATTTGTAGTCGTTTTGGGGGGTCTTCTTTTGGGTCTCACTGTGTAGTTCAGGCTGGCCTTGAGTTCTCTATGTAGCCCAGGCTGGCCTCAAACTCATGGTGATCCTCCTGTCTCAGCCTCCCAGGCGTGCACCACCACACCCAGCTGGTTTTTATTTATATGAGAGTCACTTATTACACTCTCCTCCATATTTAGAATGAAGTTGTCTTTATCTTTGCCAATTTGATGAATGATGTATCTATGGACTGTGATGTGATGTTTTGCTATATGTAGACATTGTGAAGAGATTCATTCAACTAATTAGTGCATATCACCTCACCCACTTAGTGGTTTTTGAGGAAAGAACATTTAAAACTACTCTTATTGCGATTTTGAGGTATATGAGTATAGTACCTTATTGGCTATGGCCACCACACTGTGAAATGGATCACCAAAACTTATTCCTCTTGTCTGCCTGAAATTCTTTGGTGAGCATCTGCCCTGTAAGCTCCCTCATAGTCCCTGGTGGCCACCATTCTGTTTTATGTCTATGAGTGATAGTTTTAGGTTCCACATATAAGTGAAACCATGAAGTATTTGTTTTTCTCTCCCTGGCTTATGTCACTTCGTGGAACATCTTGTACATTCACAACTGACAAAATCCCATCCTTTTTAAGGGTATATAATATTCCACTGTGTATATGTGCCACATTTTCTCTATCCATTTGTCCATTGCTAGATACTTACGTTGCTTCCTTGTGTGGCTATTTCGAAGAGTGCTGGTGTCTCTTCCCTATACCGACTTCAACACCTTCAGTGATACACCCAGAAGTGGGGTCGCTGAATTATATGCTAGTTCTAGTTTTAGTTTTTTAGGGACTTTCCATACTGTTTTCCAAAAAAGCTGTACATTCTCACCAACAGTGTGAAAGCGTCTGTTTCTCCACATCCTTGCCAACGTTGATCTTTCTATATAGCTATTCTGATAGGATTGCATGTTATCTCGTTGTGATTTTAATTTGAGTTTTTCTTGTGATTTGTGATGCCAGGTGCATCTTTTTTTTTTTTTTTTTCCACGAACCTGCTGGCCAGTTGGATATCTTCTTTTGAGAAATGTCTGTCCGGGTCCTTTGCCCATCTTTTGACTGGGTTGTTTCTCTGCTACAGAGTTGAGGTGCTTACATATTTCAGATGAGAATGCCTTCTCCAGTGTATGGTTTGTAGGCCTTACATTTAACTCTGGAATCCACACTGAGCTGACTTCTGTGATAGTGTGAGAGAAAGGTCCAACGTCACCCTTCTGCATGCGGACATCTGGTTTCCCTGGCCTGAGACTGCTTTTCCTATTGCACTTCCTGGGCCCCTCTGTTGAAAATCAACTGACTGTGAATAGATGGGCTTATTTCCGGGCTCTCTCTCCTGTCTCATGAGTGCTTGTGTCTGTTTTTATGCCCGTTTCTTGCTGTTTTGATAACATAACCTTGTTGTTGGTTTTTGAACGAATTAGATAGTGTAATGTCTCCGTTTATGTTCTTTTTGTTACATATTGCTTTGCATATTTGGGGTCATTTGTGGTTCTGTGGGAGTTTTAGGACAGTTTTTCCTGTTTCTGTGAAAAAAGACACTGGAATTTTGACATAGATAACATTGAATCTGTAGATCATTTTGAGTAGCCTGGATATTTTAACATATTGATTTTCCAATCCACAAATATGGGCTATCTAGTTATTTCTGTCATCTTTCAATGGCTTTTGTACTTTTTTGAGTTTTCAGTGTACAGATCTTTCTTCTCCAGTACATTTACTCCTATTTAAAATTTTTTTCTGATGTTCTTATCAATGGGGTTATTTTCTTAATTTCTTTTATGGATATTTCATTGATAGTATATACAGACATTACTGTTTCATGCATATTATTTTGTATCCTGTAACTACACTGACTCTGTCTGTTCTAACACATTTTTTGGTGGAGTCTTTAGGGTTCTCTACATATAGGATCATATTATCAGCAGAGATAATTTTACTTTCTTTCCTGCGTGAATGCCTTCGTTTCTTCCTCCTCCTCTTCTCCTTTCTCTTCCTTTCTCCTCCTCCTCCCCTTCCCTTTCCTCTTATTCTCCTTGCCCCACCCCCTCCCTCCCTTTCTCCCTCTAAAATTGCCCTGGCTAGAACCTTCCTTGGAGAGAGGTGGCAAGTGAGTCTCTTGTCCTGTTCCTAATCTTAGAAGAAGGCTTCCAACTTCTCCCGCCGACGTGATGCTAGGGCTGGGCTTGTCCTTTCTGTCCTGTACTGTCTTCAGGTACATTCCATCTAGAGCTAATTTGCTGAGAGATTTTTCTAAAATCATGAAACAATGCTGAATTTTGTCCGCTGCATTTCCCTCATCTATTCAGATGATCACTCATCTTTTGTCCCTCCTTCTTTTAATGTAAATCACATTTATTGATGAACGTATTGAAATGTCTTTGTAGCCCAGGGACAACTCCCACTCGACCATGGTAATGATCCTTTGAATGTACTTTTGAATTTAATTTGCTAGTATTTTGTGGTACTGGGGATTGAAGACAGGGCCGTTGAACTGATCTACATCCCTATCCCTCTTTAAATTTTTAAACTTTGAAACAGGGTCTCGCTAAATCAATAAGTTACCCAGGATAGGCTTGACCTTGTGATCCTCCGGCCTTGGCCTCCCAGGGTGCTGGGATTACAGGTATGTGCCACCACACCCAGGTTTTTCAGGATTTTTCTATGCATGTTCACCAGGAACAGAGCCTGTAATTTTCTTTACTTGTGAGACTCTGGCCTAACTTGGTATCAAGATGCCACCTGCCTCATAAATTGAATTTGAAAGTATTCATATCTTGGGCCAGGGATTTAGCTCAGTGCTTCCGCTGCCTGACTCACAAGTGCAAGGTCCCAAGTTTGATCCCCAGTACAAAAAAAAAAAAAAAGTATTCCTTTCTTTTCAAATTTTTTGGAAGAGTTTGAGCAGGTGATATTAGTTCTAAAATATTTGGTACAACTCAGCTGTGAAGCAATCTGCTCTTGCCTTTTCTTTAACGCAATGGTATCCTCTCCTTTTTATTTTGTCATTACTGAAGATTGAATGTAAGGCCTTGTACTTGTGGTTACCTTTTTTAAAGTTAAGGATATTTGATAACTAAGAGCTGAATGTCACTTTAAGTGGTCATTTGTCTTTTTTCTTTAAATATCTTTTTTCCTGGCATGATTTTCCTATTAGTGTTTTAGTGATCGTTTTATGAATGGGAATAGTTGGGTATGTCTCAGTCGAAGATTTTTTAAAATCATTCTATGAAAACCAGTTTAAGAATATCTTGGGAGTTATTACACTTCCTCGTTTTTGTTTATGCTCTCCTCGCTTGTATCAAAGTTAAACTAAAAATGGGCAGATAGCCTAGAAGATAATGCTGTCACCAATCTAAATAGAAATGTCAACTCTCTGCCTTCATTATCACTCTTTCCCGTGGAGTTATACACTCTAGCACCACCAGTAGACTCTGGGAAGGAGTTGTACAGGAAAAATATTCCTTTCATCCTTGATCACATCATTGAACAACACTTTAGTTAAGTTTTAATGCATTCTGGGATGCTGTGTGGATCTGAACATCATCAAATGGGCTGCTCTTTGCCTGTGCTACGAGAGGAGAGAGATACCCTACCTGTCTGCTGGCTATGGTTTTGCACACAAAAAGTGAACATTTACAAAGTGAACGATTAATCAGTCAAATTGCTTAACTTCCAGTTAGTTAAGGAATCATAATACTGTTCCCTT
This sequence comes from Fukomys damarensis, assembly GCF_012274545.1. NCBI lineage: Eukaryota > Metazoa > Chordata > Mammalia > Rodentia > Bathyergidae > Fukomys > Fukomys damarensis. Next base: position 27,973,514 of record NW_022900949.1, read on the forward strand.
AGATACATGAGCCATATTTTATTGTGCACATACACTAAAACTTGCAAATCCCATGAGATAAGTCAAACTGCACCTGAGGCAGATTATGTTTTATAGTCACTCTGCACTTTTATGACTGTAGAGCGTCAACTCCAGTTTCCCTGTGTCATCACGGTAACTTGAGTTTGTCCTCATCTCTGTCAAAGACATATTTTTTTCCCTGCTGAGGACGTTAATGAAAACCTAGCAAGAAAAGCCTGGGAAATGCAGCCCTTTACATGGTATCCAGCATGCAATAGGGATTCAGCGCATGAGTGATCCTAGACTGGATCCTATGCTGGAGGAAAAGCAGACGAAGAACATTTCAGATCAGTTGACAAAATTGGAATATAGATGGTGAATTAGGCAACTGTATTATATCAAGGCTACATTTATTAAGGGTGAAAAAAATGATCGATATGTAAGATAACACCGTTATTCTTATGGGATATATTTCAATGTATTTGGGGAGAAAGGGCCATACACACAGATGCATAGAACTAGTTTCATATGGGTCAGAAAAAAGCACTTTTAGTTTATATACACCCCCCGCTCTAGTGCGTATGTAAAAGCAAATACTCATGAAAATGGGCAAATGTTGAGAGTAGAAGAATCTGAGTAAACAGTGTATGAGTGTCCCATGTAACACTCTTCTTGCAGCCTTTCTGGAATTTTGAAGTTATTTACAAAAAGTTCTTCACAAATCGCCTCACTCTCACATTATCTTAGGAAGCTGCAGGAGGAAGTGCCCCAACAGAAAAGTGGAGTGAAGAATTCTTCTGGGCACTTAGGAAACCACACTGGAGCAAGGTGGGCACCATGGTGCCAGCACGGTGGGCGAAGAGCAAGCAGGAGGCCAGCAGGAGCCTGCATCCTGCCTGGAAGGAGAGGTGGAGGGACTTCCCGAGCGATGCCCCCCACCCCCAGAATAACACTTACAGATTACCTGATGTGTGTGTGTGTGTTGAAAGTTTACAGATTTGGGGGGGAGAATTTGGGAAGAACTGGTGACAGTAAAAACAAGTTTTAAAAGGAGGTGATTTAACCCTACAAGAAAATAAACTTATACATAATGCACCACTGGGCTCACAGAGAACATTATGTAGTCACAATAATATACACAAAGATCATGCATTTCTCAAAAGTGATATTGAGAAAATGAAAGGAATGAAGGGAGGTAAAGAAGGAGATAGGAGGAGGTGAGAGCACTAAATTCACTCTACAATCTTGAGTTGGGTGATGCCCACCTTGACTACAGTAATAAAAGGGCAGCACAGACACAGGTTATTTTTCTGCTTGTTTGGAAAAAGATAAACAGTGCCAGGCAAGGTGATACACATCTGTAATCCCAGCTATTTTGGAGGCGGAAGCATGAGGACTGTGAGATTTAGGCCAGCCTAGGCAATTCACAAGATTTCGTCTCTAAATAAATACATAACACTCCAAAATTCTGCGCATTATGATTAGTAGCAACATACTTATTTTATATTTCCTTTACTTTTGGTGGTGGTAGTTGCCAGCGAGCTACGTCTTAGCCCTGTATCTGCTGCCACGCTTTGATGCTACTGAGATACGAGGTTTTTATCAGTGTCTTCCATAAATTCGCTTTGTTTATTAAGTCCTTATTGTTTAGTTGTATCTCCTTCCAGCTCACTGAGAACCTTGTTAATCTGTTTTATTAATCTCCTTTTATCATTTGGAGTAATTCAGCCATGTGGCTTTTGATTTCCTCCCCCTCAATGCCCTATGGCTCGTCTTTGGAGGCCTTTGACGTCTCTCATTTTGCTTGTTTTGTTTTGCTCCGTTTTTTATTCTGCTTTGTGCTAAACTTTACAGGAAAGACTTTGCTGTTAGTATGGAGACCATTTCAGTTTGTGTCAGTTTTTCAGTAAGGCTTTTGCCACTGTCCCAAGATCCATCCATCTCCATTAATTTAGGAGGTAGGGGCTGCAGGATAATTGGCCCAGCATCCAGTTCGCTAGGAATGGGCCTCAGTATTATTAATGACATAAAGGCAATTCAGATATTGGCATATAGTGAAAATCAATTCATAATAACAAGTATGCCATCTTGGCAACAGCAACAAAATCATCAACAACAATGCCATCAATGACAAACCAGATACCAACTATGTACTGCCTTTAATCATAGAAAAGAGATTGATAATTATAGTATAAGCACTAAGACAAACCAATTATTGACATATAGTAAATATCTACTAAATCTAACAACTGTACCTCTACTAACAATAGAAAAGAATTAAACAGTAATAGCATAAACTATCTAAAGCTTAATAAAGCTTAATGGTATACTAGTAAAGACAGAGAGGGTGGGGAACAAGAGAATGGAAAAAGTAAAATTTGAAAAATTAAGCAATGGAAGACAAGAAGGAGGAGAGAAAAGTGAAATAAAGGATCCTATTAAGGAGTAAAAGGAAATTAATAGAATTACATAAAAGTAACAGAGAAAAACAAACAAGAAAAAGAAGACAAAAGAAAAAACAGAAAGCAATATAAAGAAAAAGGAAAAGGAAAAAATAAACCTAAACCCCTAAAACCCAACAAAGGAAAAAATTAGTCCAAAAAATCCCTCTGTATTTTGAATGAGTGGTTTCTTTCTAGAATCTTCAGTCTCGGGATCCAGCAAGTCAGTTTTCTCCGCCTGGCTTTATGGCCTGTGGTTTTGTGAGGTCCTCTTCCTGCTCTTGAGGGCCCTCCGCTTATACACCTCAGGCTGTGGCAACCCCCCAAGCCAAAGTGTGTCCTTGATCATGTCCATGGATGAAGAAGGAAGTCACATCACTGATCTGTGTGTTGTATGTAGGCAGCAGGGAGGGGGTTCAAGTAGACCACTGGACCTAATGCCAGGACTCTCAGGCCCAGCCACCTCTGCAGGCTACTCTTCAGGCGCGGCTTCTTACCACAGAGAGTGGGCCCCCACGTCCTGCCTAATCTAAGATTAAATTTCTCAGGGGGTCTGTGTATAGCCCACACCCTCTCCATGCTTGTGTCTTGTGGCTGCCAGTCACTGTGGCAGGGTAGGCCTGGAAGCCCTGAAAGCCCTGAAGTGGAGTTGTTCAGTAGTTGTTCTGTACCTCACTCTTAAACAATTTTGCCCCTTCCCAAAATGGCTCCTGATTATACCATCTCAAAGATGGCGGGTGCTGCACTGGGTTTCTTCTCCAGCTCTAGCCTGCCATGTGGAAGGAGTCACTTTTGGAGTGAAACCCTACACTGTTTTTGCAATTTACAATAGCCGTGGGCTTTTCTTGGGGCTAGCAATGCCGGCCCAGTCTGTTGTTTCTCCCTAGAGCTGCCAACCCTCTGGGCTTACCTTACCTCTCTACATGAACAGGTTGGTCGGTCGTCGGTCAGTTAGTGCCTCTCTACTTTTTGTCACTCAAAAATAAAGCTTTGTCCAACAAAGCAAATTTCAGTTGCTTTAGTTAACAAGTCCTGAGTTGTACCATTGTCCAGCGTTTCTGGGATTTTATCAGGATCCTGAAAGTACCTTTGCAAGTCAGTAAGACCAAAAAATGCATCGCATCAGCTTCTCAAATACAATAATGACAAATCATGTGTTTGCTTATGTAACTTTTAAGGGAAGTTTATATCTGTAACTTGTACTTTCAGCTTGACCAGTAGAGCCACATTTTAGACAATTAGACCATTTGGAGCCAAGCATTATCTGAGCAAAACACTGCTGACAAGATGAGTACATGAAACTTGAAATATGGAGAGCAAGTACTAAGGAAAGAAGAAATTTTCTTTTTCTATTCACGTGTTTACACCAAGACCTATGGCAAAGACCTGGGGGCAAACCCAGCAACGTTCAATGTGCTGCAGTGATATAGGTAAAGCAGAGACTGCCATTTAGAAAGTGTGATCATTCAGGATAAAACTTAGTTTCTTATGTACTGGGTGTTACGCTTGCATGTGACCTGCACAGCTCCCGTGTTGGAAATTTAATCCCCAGTGCTTAGGTCACCAAGGCTCTGTCTCATGAATAGATTAATGCTACTGTCATGGGAATGGGTTAATTATCACGAAGGTGGGCTTGGTGGGAAAGCAGTTTGGCTTTCTCTGTCTGGCATTTTCTCTGTCCTTCTGACCTGTCCTCCCTTCCCAGGCTCCAGAACTGTAAGAAATAAATCTCTATACAACCAGCCTCAGGTATTCTGTTACAGCAGCACCACACAAGACTACACATTATGTTGGATTTTAAAAACTGTATGTGCCTATGTATATGTCTGTGTTTGGGTTTTGAGAGGAAGAGGAAAAGGGAGGATCTGGAATTTGGCTAAATCAGAAGTCATCTATGTTCATGACAGGCCTTGCAATATGCTCATGCTGAAGAATCTCGCTACGACCATGGTGGTGTGGGGAGGTTGCTCCAAACTAAAATGGGACAGCACAAGAAAGGTGTTCTCGTAAAAAAAGAAAGTTGTTAACTATGGCCTTGGATTCAGGACAAAATGTAAGGGAGAAAACATAGAAAGGTGTTCGTTTGATGTTAACAAACGGACTGACCAACCTCAAAATGCAGCACAGCTGGAGAATTAATTTCACCTGCAGGACCACTGCTCCTGTGCGGGCACAGAGGAATTTGTACCTTTCAGGTGGGCTTCACGTGGAGGTTTCCATGGGGACTTGTGGACGCCAAGGAGAGGCCTCTGGACGGCACATACTCTCTCCCTCTGGCTGGTGAAAATTTCAAGGCTAAGCAGAAAACACTGAATTTTCTTTGGCCAAAACAAAACAAAACAAAAGAATACCAGTGATTTCTTAATCTAGTTTTGCAAGTACAAATAAGGACTAAGTATTCAGATTTCTATTTCTTCACAGTTTCAATAAGGCAAGCATCAAAATACAACGCTAAAAAAGAAAACAGACAGATGAGGAGTAAAAATGTCCTAAAAACTTAGGGGCACTTTCATTGCTTTTTTAGTTTATGGCATTTCAAGCTATAATTCTTGCAAACAGAAGGTCAAAACGCAGCATTCCATAAAGCTGGGGGGATTTTTACTCTCTTGTGTCCATTTGAAACGAAGTAAAGCACGTGCCTTCTTGAAGGCTGGTGATGTTGATTTATTGGCTGGAAATGCTTGGTGATAATGCCAACTATCCCATCAAAACAGAAACGTTTAAGTCCATCATCTGAATGTTTCCAAACCTCTCCATAGATATTCAGAGCAGTGTAGACAAAACAACCGAATGTATAACCCAAAGCACACAGATACTTCACGGGACTTTGCAGGCTGTGTCTGAACACTGGGGGCCATCTGGCTGGATGCTCTGTGTACCTGTTTCTGGGTTGTGCAAGTGTATGGCTTTGTCCTAACACCCCAGCATGAGTATGTTGATTACGCATTGCAAACATATACTAATAAAAACTAAAATGAATAAATCTATCTGAAGCTAGCTAGGCTTTTGCTGATTTGAGCCATGACTGGACTCTTCCTTTTCCTCATCCCATACACACATTTGAAAGTTCAGTTTAACACATCAAGAAAATAAAAAATTATTTGTACGTTGGGGTTTCCAAATGAGACCAGGAATGTGTCAGCTCTATTTTAGTGGTCAGGTATGTCTCTGTTAGACATGTAGTGGCGCATTTTAAAAATTACAGTAGAAAGCAGCCAACCAGTTTGATCTAGCGGTCATTTAAAAAAATCTGGGGAAGGGGCCTGGGATTTAGCTCAGTGGTGCTGCCACCTGCCTCACAAGTGCAAGGTCCTGAGTTTGATCCCTGGTACAAAAAAAAAAAAAAAAAAAAATCTAGGGACAATGCAAGAGTGAATATCCAAAACCAGGAGTATCCACCACAAACATGGACTCCTCAGAAGAGACCTGAGCTCCCCTTATACCAAATTTGGAACTTAGGAGAGAGGACAGAATTTAACCAAATGAGTGAAAGAAGAAAGAAGGAAGGAAGGAGGGGAAGGGAGAGAAAAGGGAAGAAAGAAGGGAGGAAGGGAGGAAAGAAGATAAATTGAAAGAAAGAGAAGGACTCCCCTTTCCAATAGTTCTTAACATTATTATTCTAAATGTTGACATACAAACAAAAAATCTGGCTCTCATTTCTAGCACATCAGTAAATCAAGACCAAACCCAAACCATCCTGTCGGATCAAGAAGTAACTGAGACTGAAACGAACAAAAATACTTCCTGATTTTCTGAGTTGCTGAGGTCTTCAGGGAAAGAGAGACTTCTTCTTGGCACATGACTACTAACTGTGTTTTCCCGCGTGACCCTGTGGGAATCGGACACACTCTTCTGTGACCCCATGGGATTCTCTTTCCGGAACTAACAGATGCTTGGTGCCCCCCAGGGTGGCACTGCAACCAGAATGAACAGGAAAGGGTATCTCGGGGAATTCAGCTCCACCTGGAGGTTTTATAAGTCACCCACCCCAGACCCACGCCCTGACAGGCAGATCAGGCCTGTGGTCAGCACAGCTGTGGTCCCACTGGAGGAGGGACTTTTGTCGCCAAGGCAGCTCTTCCTGCGCTGTCCCTGGCCTCTTAGACTTGACTTTCCTTCAGATATGCCTTTCTCTTGCCTCTCATTTTTATCTTTTCCTTGTAAACGACTCTTGTGATCGCTAACCTTAAAAAGTATGAGAGCGTGTGTGTATACAGCTCACGGATGCATTTTAGGAAGCGACAGGTTAGTGTGATGGCAGGAGCATTCCATTTAGATTTTGGAAACTCGGTTTATAATTCCGAGTGTGTCTTTCATCTTCTGTAACTTTGGGCTCCTCTGGTAACACTTTCTTGAGCTGTAAAATAAGAGTTGGTCTGATTGATCCTTGGGGTCTCTTCTACTTTCAGAGTTATAGGATTCTTTTGCTTCTTAATGAATTTAATTCAAAACCAGACACGAAACCCCATATTTTTCTTTTCTCTAAGCCATATGCCAGCCCACCGCATGGTTTTTCATCTTCACAGTTTCTCACTAACTGACATTCTTCATGCCGAGCCTTAGCCTCAGCTTCCTTACCCCCTTCAAAGTGGGGATTGCCTCAGAGCAGTTCTCTTTACACATTGCCTAGCCCAGCACCGTTAAGGCTTATTGGCTTAATAAGTACTTTCCAATGTGATGATGACCACAGTTATAAAATACAGGGCAAGCGAAGACATTTGAGAGCCTGACATTTAAAAATCTTTGCAGAAAACTCTTCATTTTTCTGTTTTACTTTTCTTTCAGACCAAAATTAAAACATTGGTTTTGGCAGGAGAAAATTAATTAAATCTCTCTAGGGTCAATCTTCAGCCAAAGGGTTAGTTAATTAAGTTTAGGGAAATCCTAGGGGAGACATCTTTCTTTCTTGGTTCCCAATAGTCAGGCTTTACTTAATCCATTCAAAAAAATATTGAAATTCAAGTGGATGAAGAAATAGTGAAAATAAGGCTAAGATTTTAGCCCTTGGGGAAACTAAAAATGCTGGAGATGAAAGGCGATAACTTGTTTATAAATAAAAACGGACTTGGTTTACCATGTCTGGAGTTTGCTGTAACATACTCACTAGAAAAGGAATTCCATGGTATTTTTTAAAAAGAGGAGTGCGTCTTCGGCCTAAAATGAAAGTTGAGTGGCCGAAGGTGGCTGCCCAATAGCGAATGAGTCACCGCTCCAAACGATAAGCAAAGGACAGAAATAAAATGACACGGCATAGAGCAAAAGCAGCATACTGAAAACGTTACTGGATTTCCCAAGAGTTTAATTCAACCCTCTTTATTACAAAGTTGGATTTGCCCTTTTAAGAGAGTCTAGTGATCTATCGCCACTACGGTGTGACCACGTAGCTCCATTGGTTATTGGGCTTTCCATTTTTTTTTTTCTTTTCCTCTTGCCTGATTATAGTCTGCGGGAAAGAGCCGGTTTGACTATATTGTTCTTCCTGAGGAAACAAATTCGCGTGTTGAACTTTCTCTTGCAATACAGCACTGGCACAGCAAACATTGTGGGGAGTGCGCTGCAGGGAAGGTTCTCCCTGGGCTTGGCGCCGCACTTCAAGGAGGAGCAAGGAGTGGAAAGATGAGGGTGGAGAGATCCCTCAGGCCAAGTGCAATTAAAAACAATTAGCATATGAATATGATCTGATGTCTCCTGGGAACAGAAAGTGCATTCATCAGAGGGAAGACCACACTCCGGGACGTTCAGGTGTCTTGTGGAGAACAATGGGGAGCTCAGGAGCTGCCCGTGTTGGCGGTGCTGGCAGGGAACTGACCCCCACGCTTGAACTTGGTTCATTTAAAAGGATGTAGGTGCCATTCACTGAAATGCTTTCTTTACAGGGGAGGGTTTATTTTCGAGTGTTCGCCTCTATAAATCTACTTTCTATTAGTCATGTTGGCCAAGTCAGCCTTTAAAATAAGAGCTAAGCGCTCGCTCCGGCAGTACATGTACTAAAATAAGAGTGAATGATTCCACATTTCTCCAACTCTGGATTTTCCTGCAATCTTCTGAGCGATTCCTGACCTTCTCACTATAGCTCCTCCAATGAGATGCAGAAGGGGTGTGCGTGTGTGTGTGTGTGTGTGTGTGTGTGTATGTGTGTGTGTGTGAGTGTGTGTGTGTGCGCGTGCGCACAGTGCCTGGGATGGAACCGAGGCCTCATGCATACTAAGCAAGCGCTCCACCACCTGGATCGGACCCCAGACCCAACACACAAGAAACTCTAGCAGACAAAGGTCAGATAAGCGCTTCATCTGCTACAAAAGCCACGGATTTGACAAAACTTCCCATGAGGAGGAGGCTGTAACTTTACTCACCAGAAATTTAAGAAATGTGTTTCAACTCGTTCTTTCGAAATCTCCCAAAGAGAATTTTTCAGAGTCAGCCACCTGCAGAGACAATTTTGAGCCAGAAGAGTCATTAAAGGGAGATAGCAAACCACTCAAAAGTAGGGACTTTGTCATTCGAACTCTGACCACAGGGCCAAGCACCGAGACATTTTGAGTGCTGTCTCCTCTAAGGTGACACTGTCACAGACAGGGCTGCTGTCCTGGGAGTTCTGAAGTGGACTGGTTAGGAGGCTGGGTCAGCTGTACCCACCAGGCCTGGGGAGCGGGAAAGGAGGGAGAAGAGGCACAGTTAGATGTCTGCTGTGGACTGCACCTCCAGGCCGCCCTGTGGCCCTGCCCCTGCGGTGGCTTTCCCACAGGTCTGCTCCGGCCCTGGATTCTCCTCATTAGCAGAGTGACCGTTAGTGGTGCCGCCTCCTCTGACTGCGTCTTCGCATACTGCCTAGAATTTCTGCTGTCCGATTCTGTTTTTAGCACCGTAGTTCCCTAAAGCCAAATTCGAATAATGTGTAGGCTTGACAGCGACACAAGGGAGGGGTAGAGGGACACAGAGATGAAAAGAAGGAGAGGGTGGAGCAGGCGACTTCTTGCAAAGGGCGGGCACTGACTCAGCAGACCGAGACTCTCGAGGCTGAGCACGGTGGGTGCCTCAGTGCCAGGCAGCTAGTCGAGGGCAAGCGGGCTCCTGAAGGAAACTTCAGCTTCCCATTTTTGTTCTGTTCTGGTCCTTGGCCGCCTAGAGAGTAGAAAGGATGACGGGGCTTTGAATCTGGTGACAGGTAGGCCCTGGGGAGGAAGGTTTTGGTCTACTGCTCTGTGTGTGGTGGGTGGGCAGCAGGGCAGACTTCCGGTGTGAACGGCAGAGTGACTGTGATGAGCAGAGGGTTAGAAAGGTGAGCGAGCGAGCCCTGGATCAGAGGGAGTCAGCATGTGGAGGTGCAGTGGTGGGCAGGCCGAGAAAACGTGCTCTCTTCCTCTCTCCCTCCCTCCCTCTCTCTCTCTCTCTCTCCTCCCTCCTGCACCTCTGGCATCGGCACACTCCCGTCTTTCATCATTTTGTGTTTGTCTCTTGTCCCCGATTCCTCTTGTGTTTTTATTTACTTAACTGTATCAAAACAGACGGCATAAATGTATTCTCTTGGGCCAGGGATTTGGCTCAGTGGTTCCGCCGCCAGCCTCACAAACCCAAGGTCCCAAGTTCGATCTCCGGTACAAAAAATAAATAAACAAACAAATAAATAATAAACAAAATGTATTCTCGTAACCATTTCTAGTAGTGTTAAATCTATCTGTACTGCTTTGTCGCCAACTCCAAAATTCCTCTCATCTTACAAAACCGAAACGCTGGCCCCATCCAATGCTAACTCCCCATTTCTCCTGTTCCGTGGCCCCCGCAGGCTGGGAATTTGGTGAGTGTAGAAACCTCAGCTAAGTGCATTCACTCGTCCTTTTGTGACTGGTCAGTGCCATCTGTGCTCACCCACGGGGTAGATGTTAAGAATTGAATTCCTTTTTAAGGCTTGTGATTGACAAGAAGGGTCTGAGCCCAGGACAGCGAAAGACTTCAAGAGATGGATGGTGGTGATAATCGTACAGTGATGTGAATGTGCTCGCTGCTGTTGAACTGCACACTTAAAAATTGTTAAAATGGTAAATCTTATGCCGTGCATATTTTGCCACAATTTTTAAAAATGGGTTTATGAGATCTTCGGGAGATGTGGTGAGCACAGTTTGAAATGAATTTGACAGGTGAATGCAACAGGGTTTGGGGGAGATAAATAAGACCAGAGAGCTCCCTGGCCTGTGGCTGGGTAGCTACGGTGGCTCATGGCTCCTTCAGCCCCATGGCAGTTCCTCCGGAGCTAGAAGGGCTCCTGTCAGCATTGTTGGTATGGAGATGGACATGGTGATGCAAAACTATAATTCCAACACTGGTGAGGCTGAGGCAGGAAGATCACTGCGAGTCTAGTCTGAGTTGAGTTCAAGGCCAGCCTGGACTACATCTCAAAAGACAAAACAATCCACCCCCCAGCCATACTGTTGGTACAGGCTGAATTGAGTATCCCTGATGGTCAAAAATAGCATCCAGGTCAAAGTCCAAAGCCCCAGCACTTCAGAATGTGACCATATTTAGAGTCAGAGTCTTTACGAGGGCTGTTAAATTAAAATGAGGTCTTAGGGAAACTCCTGATCCAATATTTCTGGTGTCCTTATGGTAAGAAGATTTGGACCCAGATGCATTCAAAGGACATGTAAGCATGAAGAGAGAAGGCAACATTTGTAAGCCAAGGAGAGAGGCCTGCGAGACCAAGTCCAGCCCGCTCCTTGGTCTCCAGCCCAGACTGCAGAACCAGGCAACAATAAACCCAGTCTACAGCACTTTGTTACAGCAGCTCTAGCAAAAGAATATGGTCACAATGCACACCTCAGTTTTATCTATTTAACACATATGTCCATAGAGCTCACCATGTCCAGTACTTTAAAAATAGAATCGAGGGTTGGGATTTAGCTCAGTGGCACTGGGCTTGCCTCACAAACCTAAGGTCCTGAGTTCAATCCCTGGCACTGCAAAAAAAAA
>NW_022900949.1:27985097-27995728 GCF_012274545.1 Fukomys damarensis
AAAAAAAAAAAAAAAAAAAAAAAAAAAAAAAAAAAAAAATTGAATCCTCATAACAAGCCCACAAGGCAGGAACTACTGCTGTTCTCACTATACCGACCGGGTCACCAAGGCCTGGAGAGATTGAGTGACTTGCCCTCCTCCCTGAGTGAGGAGCTGGGGTGGGCCCTGGGCAGTCTGGCTCCAGTCTACCCAAGCCCGCTCTCTGTATCTCTCCTTCGTGGCCTGCTGGGACTTCAAGACTCAGGCTCAGACTTGTCTCCCAGAGTTGTGTGTGTGCTTCTCAAATCGAATACCATACTGTCCCTGACTGCTAGGAAGATAGAAATCACATTTCATCATGTTTTTCTCAATGTGTAAGCCTCACAACAAGGATTTTTTTTTTTCAAGAATCCTAGATATTTCCAGGATTCCTGTAAAATCCTGCTGGTCCTTCCTGAGAGAACTCTGCAGTGTCCAGCTTTGGGTTGCAATTTCCATTTTTTAGCTAGTGGCATTCCACAGAGGCATGAGGGGGTGATGTTGTCTTCTCTGCTGAGCGTACAGATCACTGGAGCTGTGGAGAGGATCAGGCTCTGCAGCCATCCAGGGCTCCAGGGTGCAGAGGGCTGTGCTGTTTGCATCCTGGGCCTCGGTGGACAGCCTTGGGGTCCCGAGCGGGATCTCAGAATGCAAAATACATCTACAAAACCAGCCAGAGATGCCCAAACACTCTAGAAAATGAGTGACTAGGCGAGAAAAACACAATCACAGCAGGGAAGGAGGGAGCCCTTTATCCCCAGCCAGGACCCACAAGGGTCTTGAAGTTTGGTGTTGTCTTACAGTGTTTTCCATGAGAAGCACCGGAAGCTGGACCCCAGATCAGCGCAGAGTTATTCCTTTCTAAGCATTAAAGGGAAGGAAAGGACAGCCTTGCTCGACCACACCACACTGCCAGCTTCCCACACCTGCCGTGAGAGCCTCGGCACTCAGGCTCGGTTTACACTCGTTCCTTGCTCAGAGCCAGAGCTACATCTCTGTCCTTTTCTGCTTTCAGCTGACTGACTTGCTTTTATAGAAGTGACCACAGGAGGCCAAGGTGGTGCCCACAGAAATGGGGACTGCGATGGACCAAACGCTCGGCCTTGGGACACACAGAGCACAGGGAGGGGCTTCTCACTGCACATGCAGTGGACATGCATTGAACGTCACCAGTGGCCTCTTGACTTTGCTCGAGAGGAGGTGCTGGGCCCCTAATACAGTGAGCACCCTGAGAGAAGGCCAATGACAGACCTGCTCCCCTGGGCCTGGGACAAAACCACAGTCCATTCTAGAGGGAGGCAGTGACCTGCCAGCTCATCTGGCCCCTTCTTCCACATCCACTCCAAGCTTGGCTTCCCGAAGATGCCCTCCATGGGTTTCTGGCTTGTTCTGAGAGGAGGCACTGGCACCTCTTTTCCCACGTTATCTCTGGCATTTCATCTGGCCCCAGTCCCAAGATTTCATGGCGGAGTCATGGGAGGCCAACCTGTTGGCCTCTCCCGCAGATCCAGGAGCCAGCTCTACCCCAGGTGCTCTAACGGGGACATGTCCTGCAGGGGGCTGGCTTAGAACATCTGAGAACAAAAGGAGAAAAACATTATGAAACATGATTTCTGCCTGCATATGTTAGATAGGAAGGAAACACCTTTGTCAGAGAGCAGGTCTTGACCTGTGTGCGTCTCGGTGCCCAAGGAAAAGGTGCCAGGAAATGAGCGGCGCTGGTGGCGATGAGGGCAGAGGGGGGCCGAGGAGCACTGTGCAGCAAGAGGCTGGAGAATCTCTAAAGGTGCCTGCCTGGTTCTGGAAAAGCAGCAGGGTGTTGAAGTGCCTTCGGTGGCACAGCAGCTGGCACCAGCCAAACCCACAGTGGGGACATGACGTCTTTGGTCCAAAGGACATTGGGCCCAGTTTGTTTGTTTCAAGCAAACCCAAGAAGCACTGTCAGACTCACACTCTCCAGGTGAGGGCATTTCTTAGGAAGCCAGGGAACCCATTCTTCAACAAAGTTTTGCAGCCTGTGATGCCCTCGGAGACATGGCCAGAATGTAGAGTTCTGGATGAGGTCAAGGCTAGGTTTGCTTCTTCTCTGGGTGGCTGAAGCCCAAGGAAACTCTGGAGAACTTAGTCCTTCGTGTATGCTGGCAGCCGAGGGAAATGTTGCTCCCCTCGACACCCCCCTCCCACTACACTGAAGGTCTTTATCACTCTTCAAGGGAGAGATCAGGACAACATAGCAGGTAGATAGATCTCTGCTCCTTTGGGTCTCCCAAACTCGAATAGCAGCATTGTTAGTTTATCATTTCTAGTGAAGTCAGGCCATACCTGCTACGCAGGATTTCCAGGCAAAAGGATTTGCTGTAAGAAACTGTCAATTGCTTGTCTGCCTTGGTGACTCCAAGGAGATTGACAAAGACCAGAGATATGAAAGGAAAATATTTGTGAAGTCGAATCAGAGTTCCTGCTCCCTTGAGTTGGTACCGCTCTTATCTTACTTGAGAAATGCTAAGACTCTTATTCAAGCTCATCCGACGCCTTCCATGATGAACACTCATGATAGTAGATATTTGTTTGCTACGTATTTAATTAACTCATTTATTATAGATGGAGCCTAAGTATATGGGGAGTGAACCAACTTGCTCATACTTTTTGATCAGAAATGGCTTCAACCCACCATGGGCAATGCCACAATTCCCATGATGCAGAACGTTACACGAAAGGACCAGACAAATTTCCTGATCATTGTCTTAGTATGTTGGGTTCAAATGGAGCTCCTAAAAGGGTCTTATCAAGTTATTCCTTTTTTTAAAAAATCCTGAAATGGATAAAAATGCCTACATATTTTCTCACCCAGGCTAACTTACGTTGGTGAAATTATGCTGCTCGATTGCATAACTGAATTAGGAACTGGGAATGCCAGAAACCCACTTGAGGTTGGAAGCACAGTGAAGTTAAAATAACTGTGGTCTCCAAGTATTGAGTCAAGAAAAGTCTCCGGGTTCATGGATGATGTGGAAAGAATGTGAAAGGAGTTCTGGGGGGGTGTGGCAGGATAGAGAGGACTGAAGTACAGAGATGGAGCTTGGCCACTCCTACCTTAGGGTACGACTCTGCGGAATTCATCCTGCACATCATCTAGACGACGAGGCACTTGGAGTAGATGATCTCTAATACCCTCCCATGACTGTTCATCTGTGAAATAGGTGAAATTGGTTTAGGGTATGGTGCCTTTCATCAGTGGTACTTTTTTACTGTTTACAAGTGATTTAACTAAATTAAAATTTGTACAATATTAGAATGCTTGGGTTTTTGTTTGTTTGTTTTTTTTTCAGCAGCTTTTCCAATCTCTACATTTAATTTGGTTAACCAGGCTATTTAAGTAGTTTAGAACTAAAAACCTCCTGTTGGAATGAATGCCACAGACAGAGCTGATCATCAAAATACTAGGATGGAGATCTTAAAGAAAAGAATGAAGGTATAGACTACTCATCTAAGTTTTAGCTGTAAAATGTCAGAGCAAGGGAATTTTTTTTTTTTTGAGACAGGATCTTGCTATGTTGCTCATGTTGGCCTCAAATTCTTCAGCTCAAGAGATTATCCTGCCTCAGCCTCCCAAATTGCTGGGATGACAGGCATGTACCACCATATCAGAGAGAGAATTTAAAGAGGGCCAAAGTGGGAAAACATTCATAAATATTCCTTTCTTTTATAACAAAAACCATTGGCTTAAAAAGAATAAATAAACATTGAGGATAATAAAAACAAATAGTTCTAACATTGAAAACTAAAGTAACAAAAATTTCCTGTTCGTCAACTACATGCAGATGTAAAACCTCTTGAATAAAAGTATTGCATAGTGATCCTCCCCCTTATCCATGATTTCACTTTCCATGCTTTCAGTTACCCATGGATCACCTATGGCCCAAAAATATCAAATGAGAAGTTCTGGAAAAACAGAATTTGTGCTTTGAATTGTATGCTGTTCTAAGGAACCAGACAAAACGGGTCTTAGTCCACTCTTCCGGTTGTTGAGCGTCCACCTATCTGTGCTACCTGCCCGTTAGTCATTTTGAAGCCATCTCAGTTGGCAGCTTGAGTATTACAGTAGCACAATGCTGGTGTTTAAATGACACTTATTACACTTAAAGTAGTGATGCTGGCAACTCAGATACACCAAAGAGAAGCCATAAATTGCTTCCTTTAAGTGAAAAAGATAGAAGTGCTATATTTTGAGAGAGAGAGAGAGAAACCATAATTTTTCAGTACAGTATTTTGTTATAATTTTTCTGTTTTATTATTCTTATTGTTAATCTCTTATGCTTAATTTATAAATTAAGCTTTATTCTAAGTAGGTACAAGAAAAAACATGTAAGTAGAGTTTAGTACTATCCAGAGTTTCATGAACCAATTGGGGGTCTTGGAATATACCTTCTGTGAATAAGAGGACAAACATTGTAATCTATTTCTGAAGATCTAATTTTTATGACCTCATCTAGTAAACTTCAAAATCCCCACTTGAAGGAATTCTCTAGGAAATGTGACAATCAAGAAGCTGGAGCAGAAGAGGGTCACATGGAGGTACTGTACCGTCATACAGCACAAATACTTGTATCATAGAACTGGGAGCGACTCACACCAGCCAGGCCAGAGGGGTCAGGAGAAACTTATTTCTGCCTCTCCTCAAAACAGATCCTGAGAGGAAGAGCTACCTGCAGAAGGCTCTCTGGGCTGGGAACACTTGGAACAACACCTTGAGGGGATGACGGCAGCCATAGAGCTACAACAGAGGCCTCAGCCAGGTCTTCAGAAGGTTCTGGAACCAGGACGGCCTTGCAAACTTATCTTAAACCAAGGCAGGGAGGCTGGGCCTTTGTACACCCACACCCATAGGTCCCTGGATATGAGTGGCGCGGCGGGGGTGGGGTGGTCATGTGGCCTCCTCAGAGGCAGCAGCTCCCTGAGGCTGAGGGTGACACCACAGAGAGCTCAGCTGTGGATTTAGGCACCCAGAGCTGTCAGCAACTGGCACAAAGAGTATCTGCATTCAGAATCGGGGCCTGCAAACAGCATCCTTCTTTGCTATCAATTCCGAAGTACAAGGAATGTATAAACTACTGTATATCATAGTAATGACACCACAACTAATAAAAGCTCATCTCCCAAGCAGCCCCACCTATGTGGAACACATTGCTCCAAAAGAAACTGGGAAAAAAATAAAAACAAAACTATCAAAGACTCTGCCAGGGATTTAGATCAGTGGTTCCACCACCTGCCTCGCAAGCACAAGGTCCCGAGTTCAATCCCAATACAAAAAAACAAACCAAAAAACAAAACCACAATTATCTAAGAAACTGGGTAAAAATGTCTTCAAGCAGATGATGGATGTCACCAAGTCTATGCTCCAAAGCTAATCGACTTCATTCATAGTCTCTGTCCAGGAAACTTGGCTACAGCAGTTCAATTCAAAATCAATTAAGAAAGATATTTTGAAATCTCTTAATAACGGAAAGCTGTGTCCATCACTCAGGACCTGGCTGTGGAAGGTAGAGCTGGAGGAACGGGCCTCAGGAGCACCACGGAAGAGCAGGCCCGCGGCGCCCACACCCGGGCAGCTCCGTCTCCAGGGCCAGCCCCTGCCGCATGCGGGAGACCGCCTCCCCACGTGCCCTCCCGGAGCTGAGCCTCCTCCCAGCGATGGCCCCATCACCACCGCCAGCGCCTCCTCCTCTCTTCTTTATCGGCCTCCTCTCTTTTCATTTCTCATCTTTCTTCTTCCCATTTCTTGAGAGTCAAAGCATCCATGACTTTGTTTCCCCACTTGCCCCCTTCTGAATTCAATTTGCACCAAGTCGATTGCCCTGGCGAATAGCTCTGGAGATAGCCTTGAGTCTCTCGTGTGTGTGTGTGTGTGTGTGTGTGTGTGTGTGTGTGTGTGTGTGTGTGGTTGGCCACCAGCCTCAGTGCCTCCCTGTTCATCCACCTCTGGGGACAGCTGGGTGCGGGCTGTGCGCGTGAGGTCTCGCCTTCCCCTCACCAGCGGAGCCACCTCTGAGCTTTCCGTGACACTCATCTTGCCTTGTGTCCCTCCCCACAAGAGCCTCACCAGAAGCTCTGGATCCACAATAAATACAGTTACAGTCAACAAACAAACAGAAAGCTGTGACCACTAACAATGAATGTCTCTATGAGGGAAGAGCCAAAGGAAATGCCATAAGGGTTGGGGGAAAAATCCTGGAACTTTAAAGGGTTTAGGATCTGGAACCATGCAGTGAGCAATACATGACCCAGCATCTCAGTAGCCTGAGGGCACCCTGGCATGACAGCGCATCACTGAGACTGCTATTTAGAGTATGTCCCCAGGAAAATTGTCCTCTATATCTTGTTTATGAGAGGAAAATAATTTCCAGGATGATTTTCTTCCAAGATAGTTCATTTCTTTTAGGGTGCTGGGAATTGAACCCAGGCCCCCATGGATGTGCTCTACTGAGTCACACTCCGATCCCAGAGTAGCTAGTCTTCAAAGGCCGGATTGCTTCTCCACAACCATCCAGGAAACTTGGCTACCAGGCTGCACCCCATCGGCAGGGCCCGGAGAGCCAGGGTTCACCGTACACAAAGACATGGAAGTTACAGGTTAATGGGCATGGCTTCAACCTCGGCTTTGGGAGGTGGATGTCCACACCACGCACCCATGGCCATGCCGCTATATCCTGTTTCTTTCCTTCCTCAATCAGGTCCCCCAGGGAGCATATGATAAGCCAAAGACTGGGCATAAATTGTTCCAGGTGAATGCAATAGATCTCCTGTGAGGAATGCAGGGCATCCCTCTGTGTTTAGCCAGCCAGGCTCAGAAACGCTTGCCGCAGCGGGTAACTGCATACACTCTGTCAAAGGAGAACATTTGGGGCAGAGTGGGTAGAGGGGCCAGGGTCTGTGCAGCTCTCTGACTAGCCCTCAGCGCTGCGACTGCTGCAGGCCTGAGCAGCTGCTGCCTTCCAACCACCTCACCGGCATGCAAGGAGAAAGTGTTCCTGAAAACCACCCGACTGCACAGGCAAAGAAATGACATTTTGCGTGTGTAAAACGCTGAATCATTCTGATGCTCACAGCAAGTTTATGCAATTGCTCTTTTTATCACTGGCAGATATTTAGTAATTGCGGACACTCCTCTTATTTCAATAGCTTCACAGAGGGATTGTTGACACCTTAGATTAAACCAGTGGACACACGCCACCTTTTTCCATTCATAAAGCTGAAGAACCGGAACGTACTGAAGACCTGGAAGGAGCCTTCAAAGGACTGGATTTTAAAACATCGCTTTACAATCTTGGAATGGTTCTAGCATTCTTATAAAATCCTCGTGCTATGAAAACAGGAATCTTCTTAGGCTATGATTAAAAACCCAGCCTTTGACTTGCCTCCCTTCACCCAATATTGTTTGTTCTTGGTCAAATCTCCTGGCGTCTAGAACTTTTTGACATCCACAGAGCAGGCTGGGTTTTTAGTGTGAAAAGCATCACACACTCTGCACCCTGGTGCCCGCTCTGCTAACTAACCCCGTCCTAGTTTTCCGGCTGATAGCTCAGCTTGTACTGTGTCTGGAATGCAGTACTGGGAATCCTGTGGGCCCTAGGAAAAGGGTAAAATGCTGAAAATGATTGGTTTCCTTTACTTATTTTCTGCATTAGGTTACTTAACATCTCACATAGTTCTCTGCCGACATAACACAAGCTAATTTAAATCGTAATTCTTATACCTAACGAAGAGACTGGGTTTCATAAGTATCCTAATGGTTAATTTTTCACTCAGGTAAAACATCTAGTATGTTATAAGCCTTGGAGAACAGGCTATGAGACAAGTATACATGACATTCCAGAGACTCACTCATACAAGTAACTCTGTCCCCGTGATTAACAAGATCAAAATACGAACACAAACCAAGGGAGGAAATTGGCCATAATCCCAAAGCAGAACCTTATACTTATACAAAGAAACGCCTTATTTCCTCTATGAAATGATAAACAAAAATGAGTATGCCTGACCTTGAGAGCGAGTTAGATGACTTATTTCTCATATCACTGGCACAGCCTGCAGCTTTCTTACTTCCTCCTGGTGAACACAGCCCGCATCCCCACTGGAGGAATACAGCTAGAGCTCTCAGAGGCGGCACTGCCAGTGCTGTTAATGATTAATTGAATGCCCATTGTGAAAGGATAATTTCCAGAGTATGCATGGCCTGCGAGGAAAAATGGGCCTTAAATTAACCCGGCAACATGACTAAGAGTAGTCTCGTTTAAGGTGAGACACTGAAGCTTCCTCAAGCAGCAGTAGATCATCGCTGGCAATCTGTTTGACTTATTTCATCCACTTATTCATCCTCACTTTACCTAGAAATTGCCCTCTTCCATGACTTTACAGTTCTGCTTTCGGCACAACTGGAACCAATCTGCTGTCCCACTGGAAAGAGCCAGAAAAGGGACAGAATGTATGAAAACAGTTTCCAGACTTGGCCTAACAGAGAGACAGGACTGTGACCCTTTGGAGAAGCGGCAACAAGCCAGGTCAGGCCTGTGACCAGCCCAGCTGTGCAGACCACCATCTGGGGAGGGGAAGCCCAGGCAGAAGGTGGGGTCTCAGGAGGTGTGGAGACTGAGATTAGCGTCTGGGAGGCTGAGAGCGTGGGGTTGGTGGAACCGAGGGAATGTAAGGAAGGTGCTACCAAGAAAAAGCTCCAGAAATTCGCATGAATTCCTCTCTCATCTGTGGCTGAATAATAATGGATGAGACTGCATAAGGCAGGGCAAACACAACTCCTAGGGAAGACGCAAGTCTGGGAGAGTTACAAGCCAAGCAATTCAAGAGCCCCGACAACGCTAGGAGCGGTTCAAGCACAGAGCATTCAGTAGAGGCCTTGGAAGGACAGGGCCCTAGAGTGAGGCTAAATTAACCACTGATTAAGCTCATCTGCGTCTACACAACAACACTCAATAACAAGCCTCGAAAGGAACGAACTGATACCAAGCATTTAAAAGCCTTCCAAGAAGCCCCAAGATACTCATTGAAGGGAGTTAACAAAATCCAAACAACCAACGCAAAAAACATCAGAATCCAATATCTAATAAAAAATTCTCGACTTGAGAAATGGGAAACATAATCCGTACCTAATACAAATCGGTCAACAGAGATATCCCATCCTCAAAATATTAGAGATAATGGAATTGTTAGACAAAAACATTAAAAGCCATTGTAAATGGGTTCAAGGGTTTAAATAAAATATAAAAACAATAAAGATGAAATTGAAAATACATAAAAGAGCTGAATGGCCATTTAAGAGTTAAAAAATATGGCATCTGATATGAAAAATGCACTGGATAAGATTAACAGTACTTTAGATAATGAAATGTCATCAGAAAACTTGAAACTACCTATAGAAATTGTGTAATCTAGACATAGAAGAAAAAATTAGGAAAAAATGAACAAAGACATTGTGACTTGTAGACAAATAAGTGGTCTTCCATAAATATTTAGTGATCTGATATTAAGTGTTTGGACAGAAGAAATATATATATATATATATATATATGATGAAATAAAGGCCGATTTCCCCCCAAATTCGATAAACAAAACCAATAAAATCCACAAATCCAAGAGATTCAATGAATCCTAACCAAGACAAACACAAAGGAAGCTACTTTAAAGAATATTATAATCAGTTTGATGAAAACAAGTTATAAAGAGAACATTTTAAAAGCAGCCACAGAAAAAGACATATTTTACTACAGAGGAAATGAGATAAAAAGGATTTCTGACTCATTTTCAGAAGCCATGCAAAAATCCAAGATAATTTTCAAATGCTGAAAGAAAAAAATATTCAGTGAAAATTACTAACAGACCAACAGCACAAGAACTGCTAAAAGTTACTCAGGTTATTCCTGGTGAGTTATACCTGTTATTATTTTGTAGTAACTCACTTGTAGCAATTCTCCTACATCCTAATGCTCCAGTTTTGTCTCCCTTTAAAAGAATGTATTTACACTCTTTTCTTAAGAAAAGGATGTTATTATTTATCCGTTTATATTTAGTGTGGTGAACAACACATTTGGATTCATTTCTATCATGCATTTTGTACTTTCTATTTGTTTAGCTTTTCTTTCTTCAGATTATCAGAATTATTTTATACTGTTTATAATAACTTTCCATCTTGAATTGGAGTTTTATTTTTCAAAGAGTTTTTCAAAATGTCTGTAGTGATCCTATTATTTTACCCAATTAATCTGTTAGTATAGTGGATAAACTGACTTTCTGTTAAGCTAGCCTTTGAAATAATATGACTCTTAAGAAAAATATGTTCAAGGGGCCCTCCTTTTCTATTGTGGTAGAGAAGTGTAACAATGATTATGGAAGCTGAAACCATTCAAAGCAATCTTAATCCATAGGGGGAAACTTCACAATTTTTCTGTGATCTTTAAAATTTTTTGTCAAAACTTTAAAAACTCTTTTATTGTCTGATACAAATATATAGAGAGGGCTGGTATTTTAGCTCAAGTGGCACCACGACTGCCTCGTAAGCACAAGGTCCTGAGCTCAATTCCCGACACCAAAAAAAAAAAAAAAAA
>NW_022900949.1:27995808-28020830 GCF_012274545.1 Fukomys damarensis
AAAAAAAAATATATATATATATAGAGAGAGAGAGAGAGAAATGAAAAAGAGTTATTCATGCTAACGGGAAACGATATCAGAGAAAAATCTGAGTCTACTAAATTTTGCTTTTTTATATCTTCAAAAGATAATTTAAGCCCAGCATGGTGATGCACCTGTAATCCTAGCACTTGGGAGACTAAAGTAGGAGGATCACCGTGAGTTAGAGGCAGGTTTGTGCTACACAGTGAGTACAAGGCCAGCCTGAATGACACAGTGAGAACTTGACTCAAAAATTCAAAAATAAAAAATAAAAATTACTGTTTTAAGCAAAGATAATAGTGTATTGAGGGAGACTTAATCCATGTATATAGAATTAAAAGTAATGACAATAATACAAAAGCAGGAAGGAAAAATAGATTTTTTTCCATCTCAATGTTATAACTAAAATGTGGTAAAACATACACATTTGACATAAAATTTGCATTTAATCATTTAAAGTGTGAAATTCAGTGGCATTAAGAAATTCACAGTGCTGAGCACCCAGCACTCTGTTTCCATTTTTGCCATCATACACACCAAGCAGAAATTCTGTGCCCATGAAGAGTCAGTGTTTTGAACTGATTCAGGACATCCAGGCAGCCATGACAGCACAATGAAGACACTCTCAGAAGGCCCCTTCCAGAGCTGCTTCAAAAGGTAGCAAGAACGATGGGATGAGTGTGTGAACGAACAGCATTCATGGCAATGTGTCCTTTACTGTAATAATTTTTTAAATTAAATATTGTAGTTTTCAATCATACTGCATACCTCAGAGTAAAATTACTGGCTGTTCTTCTAACTCTGTGTTTGTTTTTTGTTTGTTTGTTTGTTTGTTTTGGTTTGTTTGTTACCGGGGGTCAAACACTATTTTAAATTCTCTCTCCAGCACTACATCTGGGTTTGAATGGCTCTGTATGCAGGACAACAGTTGTTCTGTCTCTGTCTCTGTCTCTGTCTCTGCCTCTCTCTGACAGCCATCAAAGTACTATCTGCTGGTGGTTTTGATGTACATGTCCCTAATGACTAATAATGCTGAACATTGTATATGCTTATTGGTCATTTGTGTATTTCTTTGGAGAGACATCTATTCAATTCTTTTCTTGCCCAGTTTTCAATCAGACTGTCTTTTTTGCTGTTGAGCTGAAGAGGTTCTTTACATATATTCTGGATATTAAACTTTTATTGTGTATATGATTTATGATATTTACCCCATTCTGTAAGTTATCTTTTCACTGTCTTGATAGTACCTTCTGATGCACAAAAACCATTAATTTCAGTGAAGTTCAGTCTATCAATTTTTATTTTGTTGGCCTGTAGTTTGAGTGTCATACTTGAAGGAGGCATTGCCAAACAAAGGTTATGAAAATTTGCTCCTATATTTTCTTCTAGTTTTATCTCTTAAATAAGTTAAGAATCTAGCTTCATTACTGCATGCAGATATTCAGTTTTCCCAACAGGATTTGTTGAAAAAATTGTCCTTTCACCATCAAGTGGCCTTGAAATTCTTGCCCAATATTAATTGGCCATAGGGCTGGAGATGTAGTACAGCAGTAGCGTGCTTGCCTCATACATAAAGCCGTAGGTTTGATTCCCAGCTCTGAAATCCACAAAAAGGAATTGACTATCGATGTAAAAGTTTATTTTTCAGCCCTCAATTCTAATCCACTGATCACTATATCTTTCCCTGTGCCAGTACCACATTTTTTATTTTATAGCTTTATAGTTAGTTTTGAATAGTGAAATTGGAAGTTCTTCAGATTTGCTCCCTCTCAAGACTGCTTGAGCAAACCCAAATGGGGTTCCTTGAAATGCCATGTGAATTTAAAATAGATTAACCATTTGTGCAAAACAAATGCTTGAGATTTGGACATCTGAATCTGCATGTCATTCTGAAAAGTATCATCACCTTAACAAAATTAAGTTTTCCAATCCATGAACATTGGATGCTTTCACATTTATTTATATCTTCTTTGATTTATTTAAGCATCATTTTATAGTTTTCACTGTACAAAACTCATATCTGCTTCATTAAATTTATTCCCAAGTGTTTTATTTTTAAGGCTGTTAAAACTAGGGCCTTTGCACTGAGCTATATCCCCAGATCTTTTTTTATTTTTTATTTTGTGACTAATTTTGCTGAATTTATTAGATTCAATCAGTTTTGGGTGTTTGTTTGTTTGTCTTTTCAGTACTGGGGATTGAACCACCAGGGGAGCATTGAGCTTTATCTCCAGCCCTTTTTAAATCTTATTTTAAGACAAAGTCTCACTAAGTAGCTCAGGCTGGCCTCAAATTCTCAGTCCTCCCGCCTCAGTCTCCTGAATACTTGAGTTTATAGGTGTGTACCACCACACCTAGCAATTTTTTTTTCTTTTTGGTATCAGGGATCAAATTCAGGTCCTTGTGCTTGCAAGGCAGGCAGCAGAACTACTGATCTAAATCCCTGGCTCACCTGGCATCTTTTAAAGAGGGTATCCTTCAGTTTTTATATATGTAAGAACATGTTGTCTGAAAAATTTTTTTCATTTTCATTTTGTTTCTTTTTTTTTTTTCTTTTTATTGAGGATATTGGTACAATCTAGGTATACAATACAGTTATATTCATCATTGGGATTCTGTACCTTTACATAATAGGTCTTGATTCTCATTTTTCCCCTTGTCCCTGCCCTCCCTTCACCCCCTCCTCCCCTCATTTTGTTTCTTTCCAAGCTTGATATTTTAAGTTCCCTTTTCTTACCTAATTTCTCTGGCTAGGACTCCTTGTACTATGTTGAATAAAGGTGGCAAAAATAGGCACCCTTGTTTTATCTCTGATCTCAGGAGAAAAGCTTTCAGCTTTTTGCTGTTTAGTACAATGCTAGCTGTGGATTTCATGTTACAAGGCCCTTATTGTGTTGAGGAGGAGTTGTTTCATTACTAGTTTATTCTGTCTTTTTATCATGAAAGGGTGTTGAATTTTGCCAGTGCCTTTTCTATGCTATGTATCCTGTGGTTTTTCTTTCTTTCATTCCATTAATACAGTGGATTCCACTGATTGTTGGTTGTATGTAAAATCACCTCTACAGTCTTGGGATAAATCTTTCTTGGTCATGGTGTATAATCCTTTCAAAATTCTGCTGACTGAGTTTGCTAGAATTTGTTGAAGATTTTTGCACCTACATTCATATAATCCATAGTTGAGTAGGTTTTGGTAGTTTGTGTGCATATAAGTTATCCAACTTGTTGGCACAAAATTGTTTATAATATGCTTCTACAATACTTTTTTCTGTAAAGTCAGTAATACTGCCCCTCCTTCATTTATGATTTAGTAATTCCACTTGTTTCTTAGTCATTTAGCTAAGATATGTCAATTTCATTGATCTTTTTTAAAAACCAACTTTTGGTTTTATTAATATTGTTATTTTTCTATCTTCCATTTTGTTTATTTTCACCCTAATTATTATTTCCTTCTTCCTGCTAGGCTGGGTTTAATTAACTCTTCCTTTTCTACTTGCTCAAGGTGTGCAGCTAGGACACTGATTGAGATCCTGTAAACATAGGTGTTTATAGCCATACATTTCCCTCTTGGGTCTTTTCATAGCATCCTATAAGTTTTAGTGTGTAATATTTTTCTTTTCATTCACTTTTATGCATTTTATAATTCCCTTGTGAGTTATCCTTTAGCCCTTTAATTGTTTAAATGCTGGTTGATTTTCACATATTTTTGTGTTTTCCTTGTAGGTGGATCAAGATTTTTCTTCTGGTCTAACATGTGTCCCATTCTGGTGAGTGTGTCTTGTGCCATTGAGCAGAGTGTGTGTTCCTACAGTTGCTGGGTGGAGTATTTTATATGTCTGTTAGGTCTAATTGGTTTATAATGTTGTTCAAGTCCTCTATTTCCTTATTGATTTTCTGTATGTTTGTAGTACCTGCTATTGAAGGTATGTTATTGCAATCTCCAAAAGTTACCACGGAACCATTTTCCCCTTCAATTTTGTCCAATTTTTGTTTTGCATAGTTTAGAACTCTATTACTAGCCAAATATAAGTCTATAATTATTGTATCTTCTTGATGAATTGAAATTGTATCAACATATAATGTCCCTCTATGTCTTTTGAAACTTTTTTGATTTACAGTCTATGTTGTTTGATATGAGAGCCAACTACAGTAATTCTCTTTTGGTTACTATTTGCATGGCCTGTCTTCTCCATCTTTTTCCTTTCAAACTCTTTGTGTTTTTGTATAAAATTATCTTGTAGACTCTGTAGGTAGATCATGTTTTCAAATCTATTCTGCCAATCTCCGCCTTTGAATTGTGCAAACTGATTATTAATAAAGAAGGACTTACTCTTGCTGCTCACCTATTTCACTTTTTGTGTTTCCTGTACTTTTTGTCCCTCCGCACCTCTATTACTGACATTTTGGAACTGAACTGGTTCTTTTTGCAGCATTCCATTTCGATTTGCTCATCTCTCCTTTCCGGTGTGAGGCTCTTTTTTCAGTGGCTAATTTGGAGATGACTATTAACATCGTAAGATTGTAACAACCTATTTTGAAAAAACACACTTGCTTTTAAGAGTATACATTCTAATCCTATACATATTTATTCCTCATCCTTTACAGTAGTTACCGTCACAGATTGTCTTTATACATTGTGTGCCTATTGACATGTATTTAAATAGGTGTTTTACGCATTTGTCTTTTAAAATGTATAGAAAAAAAGAGCAGTTACAAAGTAAACTAAAATGGCACTGGCTGTTATCTTTACCTATGAAGTTGCCTTTATCTTATTCTTGATGTGGCCTTAAGTTACTGTCTGGTCCCTTTTATCTCAGGCTGAAGGACTCTCTCTAGCTTTTCTTACAGAGAAAGTCTACCCACCCCCACCCCCAGCTTCTGTTTATCTGTGAAGATCTTGACTTTCTCTTATTTTTTTTCTTTCTTTTTTTTAATACCGGGGATCAAAATCCCTGGTCCAGACTTTCTCTTATTCTTGAAGCACAGTTTTCTCTGGAAATGGAATTCTTGGTTGACAGTGTTTTTCTTAAATATGTCTTCCCACTGCCTTGCAGCCTGCAGATTTCTGATGGGAAGTCAATTATTATTCTTACTCAGGACCCCTTTTGTGTGCAGGCGGGCGGGCGGGTTCTGTCTTGCTGCTTTGGCATGCCTTTGGAGTTTATCTTGCTTGGAGCTTGAGGACTGGACTTACTCATGTCTTCTATCAAAACTGAGAAGTTTCTTTCTTTCTTTTTTTGTTTTTGTTTTGTTTTGTTTTGCTTTGCTTTTTGTACCAGGGATCGAACTCCAGTCCTTGCGCCTGGGAGGCAGGCGGCGGCACCACTGAGCTAAATCCCCTGCTTGAGAAGTTCCTTTTTACAAGAAGTTGAATATTTTATTTCTTCTTGTGCTGCAAAGCTGTTGCTTCACCATGCAAAAACAATGCCAGTGTATTGTAAACCATGCAAGCGTTGTTCTTCATCTAACACTGTACAACTGAAGCCCACACTCCTCCACTCCTATCGCTTAAGTAGGAGAAATGGAGCAAGTTACAGTTATATAAGGCGTATGCTAATAATGTGGACCTTGAATCACATCATTTTTCTAACTAGTTTTTATCATGGATAATTTCATGAATTCTGATTATCAGAACCTAGAGCCTAGTCTAACGTCACAAGGTATATATTTAAGAAGATGCACATTGTGATTATCTGCCATCACTGGGGGGTTAAGGGGCATTTTCTTCCAGGACCAGTGTTGAGAGTGGCTTCCTTTCCATTGTTATACTGTCGCTGAAAGTTATCTCAGGTCTTCGCTCCCCGACGAAGCGCAGACAACTGTCCTGGAGGAAGTGATATTGCACTGGTTTGTTTAGGGTGCCACTTCAGTCCTCAGTAGATTTCTCATATTTTTTCAGAGGCTTCTTCACCCATCTAGTTCTGAAGGGTCTCTCGCTGTCGTCTTCGTCCGCCAGCCTCTTCATAACAGGTTTGCTGACAAGCCCTGGATTTTCAGCAAGTGCCTCACTAATTTCAGGGACTTCTCCTGAAAGAGGAGAATGGAGCCCACTGGCAGTTTTCACACTTTCCAAAGCACCAAATTCGTCTATGCTTTTTCCATTTTGGCCCAACCTCGGGCAGACAACCGGAAACATCTCCCACAGCTTCCGGTGCAAAGTCGCCGGTGCCCGCTGCTCCGTAGCATTTGCTGTTGTTATCCATTCGTGTGTCTCTGTGAATTTCCACACTTCCATCTGGCGGGGCGTGGTGGGCTCCAAGAAGCTTTGGTCACTATTTCTTTAATATTTTACTGTGGATTACTGTGGTTCTGCTCATTTTCCCTCATTGTTTTTCTTATACTCTGCAAACTGGATTATTTCAATTGCCGTGTTGTCACATTTGCTGATTTTGACTTTTGCTTGCTTGAATGTGCTTCTTGTTCCTTATTATATTTTTTAAAATGTCTTAGTTCCTGGACTTCTCACTTCTAGAATTTCTATTTTGTTTAATTTCTTTATCTTTATTCACATTTCTTAGTTGCTCATGTATCACTTTCACTGTCTTTTAGTTCTTCATCCATAGCTTCTTAACTGATGAAGCATATTTAAGACAGTTGATTTAATGGATTTAAGTATTGATTCCAATATCTGGACTTCCTTGGGGAGATTTTCTTTCAAACACTTTATATTTTCTTGTAAGCAAGCCACATTTCCCCACTTATTTGTATGCTTTTATTGTCTTTTTATTTAAATTTGGACCTTTTAAAATATTATAATGTGGTACTTTGGAAATCAGATACTACATCTGTCCTCAGGGATTGCTATTGGGGGCTGAAGTTGTCCAACTATTTCTTAGAAAATCGTATTCCTTGTTGTACATAGTCACTGAAGTCTCTGTTCTGTTATCTCTGAGGCCAGCCTCTGACCAGATAGTCTGCATCCAGAGAGAGAGAGAGAGAGGGCCTTCTGTCTCTATAAGCCTTCTGATAGATGCCAGGAAGCCACTAGAGAGTAAAAGGGCTGGAACAGAAACTAGTGTCTGTGCCCAGTCCAGTAGAGAACCACCAAACTAGCCAAAATGCACCACCCACTGAGGGCTGGCAGGTAATGCACATCCCTCATATTTTGGAGGATAAGGTCCTCACTGTCCACACTGGCTCCAGCCAGCCACCCAAGACATCCAGGCACCATCCCATGGCAGAGGGTGGTCTGTGGAAGGGGCAGGTCTCTGGGTCTCACATGCCACTCTCTTACCAAGGTTCGGCAGCTTCTTACCTCATCAAGTGACCCCTGGCTACTGTAAATGTCTGCTCAGGTTCCACAGCTCTGAAATAAGTGGTTCTGATCTTTTATTCCCCTTTCAGCTTAAAATTTGTCTTAGTGGAGTAGATGACCCTTAGAGTTTTCTACTCCAACATTTTCTGTGACCAGCAAATATATTATTTTAAGATCCTACATTATGTGGGAGAGATATATTATTTGGCTGTGATAATATAAAGACACATACTGCAAACTCAGAACAGACACAAAAAGGAGTAACAGCTAATATGTCAATTAAGGATAGAAAATAGTATTCTAAAAAAAGAGAAAATAGTATTCTAAAAATATTACATTAATCCAAAGAAGATAGGAAATGAGCTAAACAAAACCAAAAAAGGAGCAGTAAACGCAGGGGATAATTAAAAAGCAAGTAGCAAGATAACAGATCTGAACTCAACCATACCTATAATTACATGAAGCGTACAGGGTCTAAACATCCTAACTAAAGGACAGAAATTTTTATCTGGATTTTTAAAAATCCAAGTTGTATGCTGTCTACGTAAAGTACATTTAAATAGAAAGATATATATCGATAAAAGTACACCACCTAACATATACAAAGGATTCTAGTAAGTAAATAACAAAAGACAATGCCTTAAAGGGGGGTTGGGAGTGTAGTCCCACGGGAGGGAGGGTGCTTGCCCAAAGCTTCAAATTGAGGCATTTCTCCGCAGGAATACAAAAATGGTCAGTAAGGACATCAGAAGAAGCTTAGGATCATTACTCACCAGGGAAATGCAAATCAAAATCAAAATGTGATGCCCCTTCACATCCACTAGGATGACTGTAGGCACAAAATAATAACAAGTGTTGGTGAGAATAGGGAAAAAATGAAATTGTTATACACCGCTAAGTGAAATAGCCAGGTCACAAGTCAGGTTAATATAGAAAAATCAGCTATATGTCAGGAGAGTAGCAAGGAACAGTTGAAAAGTAAAAATTTTAAGTAGATTTATGTAACATGCCAAGATTACATAGCACCTGACCTCCAGACTCACTATAAATATATAATAACCAAGACAGTGTGGTATTAGCATATGGTTAGACCTATAACTCAATGGACCATATAAGTAATTCTGGAAGTAAAATCATGGATATATAGGTTCAACAAAGCATTCAACATATACTAACTAGGCAGTATTAATTGTAAATTTATAATGAAAAGTGAAGTATATTTTTGAGATTCTTGCACAGCGTTATGGCTTAGATCTAAAATGGCCCTCACAGGTCTCAAATGTTTGGAGACGGGACTTGGAAGGCAATTGGACCGTGGGGGCACTGTACTCATCACTGATAAGTTTCTAGCTATGTCCTGTGAAGAGATGGGGCTTGGCTGGAAGTGGGTCACTGGGGTTATGACTTTGGCAGGTGTAGCTCTCTGTCTCCTCCCTTCCTAAGTTCTGTTTCCAGTTGCTGAGAGATGAGCACCTGTCTCCCACCAGCCCCTGCCACCATGACATCTGTGCCTTGGAGCCAGCCAACCGTGGACTGAATCCTCTAAAACTACGAACCAAAATAAACCTCTCCTCCTTTAATCCGCAAGTGTCCGGCATTTTGTCCCAGGAGAATGAATGATACAAATAGGAAGTTATATAATTTAGGACATTAGAGTTAATAATTAACAAATAATGCAAAACCGATGACACTGCGTGCTTTTTGCTTTATCACTTCCTTGGTGGACATACATTGAAATGATGGGACACATATAAGCTTTGGAGTTAAACTTCATCATAGTCATGGCAAGAGCAATAACTAACATTTCAAAGGGCTTAGCAGGTTCCTGGCAGTGGTACAATAATCTGTGAAATGGTAATTATTATTATTACCCACCTTCCTGTAGATGAGGAAACTGAGGACTGGAAAAGGTAACTCTGTGTTTGCCTATTTTGTAATTCATAAAACCAGAAACTAAATACAAGTTTACTGATCCTGGAATCCAACTCCTAAACTATTTTACTGCCCCAAATTCCAGTTTACTGCTTATCAGCTGCGTGACCCACAGCAAACAACATAAGGCCCTGGTGCCTCAGGCAAAAGGCCTGAGGGCAAAAATAATTGAAAGAGGGCCCGTATAGAGATCAAATGAGATAATTTATATTAAAATCCCTGAGCACAGCTTTGGAAATACTACAATACAGATTAGTTTTTCTTTTCACTTTAGACTTAGTTAATAACATGTTTAATACAGGACTTTGTGAGGATCAAATGAAGGAATTATGTAAGAGTCCTTTGCAAGCAACAAAACACTAAATAAATTCTGATTATTATAAATATACAGAAACACAAGCCGAAACTAGTGGATTTAAAAATTCAGCATATAAAATGCAGGCTTCCAGGACTGCCCTAAAATAGTCCTTCCCAAACCTGGCCAACTGGCAGTTATCAGGGGAGTATTTGTAAAATCCAGGCTCTGGGTGGCACCCATCTGACAGACTTACTGAATCTGAGGCCCTGGGACCCAGATGATTCTACTGCATTGCCAGTTTGGAGCATGGTCATTATCAATACTTTTTTGTGTGTTTAGCAATCATTCAGCGTATTTCAGTTAAGTCAAAGCCCTGTGCAGGGTCCTAAGATCAATGTTTTCATCAGTGATATCAAGTATTCATTCATAATTGGAGCTTCTGAAGTATATAAAGGCATTCTCTGTCGTATCTTAAATATTCGTGATTTCTTGATAAAACCTTTTCTTGATAATATCAACCACTTCCCAATAAAACCATTGTTTACTAGTCAGGTTTCTCTAGAGAAACAGAACCAACAGGTTATATACAGTCGGCCCTCTTGTAGTCATAGTTTCTGGGTCTTTAGATTTAATCAATAGTGGATCAAAAATATTTTTAAATAAATAATTGATCAGTCTTAAACATGTATAAACATTTTTCTTGTCATGATTTCCTAAACAATACAGTATAACAACTATTTATATAGTATTAGATATTATAATTAATCTAGAGATGTGGGGGGAATACGTGCCGGATGATACTATTTTAGCTATTAAGGCATTTGAGCATCTATAGTTTTGGGTATCTGTGGGGGACCCTGAAACCAACCCCACATAGATGCTCAGGGATGATTGTGTCTGGGACCTGAACTAGATAAAAGCAAACAGAAATAGCATGCAAATGAGGACTCCCACACACAGAGAAGCACACCAAAGAGAACCACAATATCTGGGGAAAATCTATAGCATGATGAGGAGACAGCGAACTCAACACAGACATTAACCCTGAGCTGACCAGAGAAGAACACAGCGACTTTCATGAAGATGCTAACGAACATTCTGATGTAAATAGGTAGAATGACTGCAAAAAAACAAACAAGCCCCAAATAAACGAACCAGAAACCCCACAAAAGTCCTCATTCTATGGTCCACTGACAAGGGTGTTCAAACAATTTAGTGAAGAAAGATTAATCCCTTCAACAAATAGTGTTGGGATAACTGAATGTCAAAAGTTAAATCAAATCAAAGGCCTAACTGTTAGCGTTAACAGGAGAAAGCCTTCTGAGAACAATACAGATACAGATCTTTCTGCCACCTGAAGTACAAGCAACCATAGGAGAAAAACAGGGAAGTGGAACTTCATCAAAAATTTTTTTAAGATTGTGTTTCAGAAACACTACCAAGAAAGTGACGATAGCCCATGGAACGGGAGGAAATATTTGCATATTACATAACTGATAAGGGTCTAGTATTCAAAATATATAAAGAATTCTACAAATTCAGCAATAAAAAGACAGATAACTCAATTTCAAAATAGGCAAAAATCTGAGTAGACATTTCTTCGAAGAAGATAAACCAATGGCAAACAGGCACAGGAAAAGACACTTTGTTACCCAATAGGAAACTGAAAATCACAAGCACAGGGAAATGCCACTTCATACTAAGGAGCTTATAATTAAAAAGGCACAGAATAACGAGTATGGGCAAGGATGTGGATGGAGAAAACGGAATTTTTACACTGCCAGTAGCGCTGTAAAGCAGTACGACTGCTTTGGAAATAACCTGGTAATTCTTCAAAAAGTCAAACAGAGAGATACCATGTGATCCAGCGATTCCACTTCTGTTACATGCCCAGGAGAAATGAAAACATGTGTCTCCAAAACCAACCTTTCATATAAATATTTATAACAACCCTGGAGTCAAAACAAGCCAAGTGCTCCTTAAGTGATGACTTGGTAAATAAAATGTGGTGCAACTATACAATAGAATACAACTTGGCAATAAAAAGAATAAAGCACCGATACATACTACAGCATGGATGAACTCTGAAAACCGAATAAAGAAGGCAGACACCAAAAACCGCATCTGCCTGACTCCTTTTGTATAGAATTATCTGTCACAGGCAGATCTCAAGACATAAGGTGGATTAGCTGTTGCCTAGAGCTGGGGGAATAATTGCTAGTAGATAACAGTTTCTTTTTAGGGTGATGAAAGGTTCTAAACTTAGACTGTGGTATCAGCTGCACGACTCTGTAAGTATACTAAAAAATATTGATTGGGCTACTTTAAATGAGTGAATTGTATAGTCATTTAATCCTGTCTCAATAGAGTTGTTAACACATGCGCATCGTAACTGCTACTCTAATAATAAAAGAAAAATTAAAAACCCAATAAATACAAGCTAAGAGAAGGCCCAAGATAAAGAATAAACATTTCTTAACTTATCCAAAAGAAAATATGAAAGGAAGGTCAAAAAGGATTCAGGACCTACTAGACAAAAAGGAAAAAATGAGGTGACAGATAAGCCCCAAATATACAGCAATTACATTAGTTGTAAATTAATAAGCTGATTTAAAAGATAGAAGTTTTCAAAGTAAATTATAAACAGTCCAATTATATGTTGTTTACAAGATACTCTGTGTCCCTACAATATTCATTACAGTATCACAGAAAGGTTGCACAAAAAAGGCCACAAAAGATAGAGGATGTGTGCACTAACCAAAAGGGACTGTTGTAACAATAATACTACTACAGAAAGTAGAACTACCAACATTTAGAACAAAAAAAGGGATATAGCTACAAGATATTATAGACAAAATACTGTGGAATCTTAAAATGAATAAATTTCTAGTAAAACACAACCTACCAAACTGACAAAGAAGACATAGAAAATGTAAATCATGTTATATGACTAAAGAAACTAAATTGCAGCCAGGTGTAGAAATGCAACCTGTAATGCCAGCACTCAGGAGGCTGAGGCAGGATTGCTGTGAGTTCAACGCCAGCCTGGGTTACACAGCGAGTTGAAGACCAGCTTAAACTACATATTGAGATCCTGTCTGAAAGGAAGGAAGGAAGGAAAAAAGAAAGAAAGAAAGATCCCCGGTACCGAAAAAAAAAAAAAAAGAAAGAAACAAAGAAAATTCCAGGCTCAGATGATTCCATCAGTAAGTTTTCACAAATATTTAAGGAAAAATAACATCATCACTCTAATCAAAACCTTCTCAGAGAAAATAAAGAGGGATCATTTTTCAAATGATTTTATAAGGATAATGTAATAATGGCACCAAAACTAGAGAGGGACATCATGACAAAAGAAAATTATACTCTAGCTTATATATGTAGATACAAAGAATTGAAAACATTGGAAAATCAAATCAAGTGTGATGTAAAGAGGCTAGGACATTGCAACCAAGCCTGGTTTGTTTCAGGAATGTAAAGTTGATTTACAATTTGAAAACTAAATAATCTAAATTCGTAAATTAACAGTACAGGCGTTCTTCATTTGATGACTGTTCAGATTTATGACCCAAGCACAATCTTTGAACTTGCAACCTGTGGCTCAGACTTACGATGTCTTTTTTTTTGGACAGCTGTGCACATCTTGTTTGTAGACTCTCCGTGTCTCATTTGTGTGTGTGCAGTACACCTTGTTTGTGTAGCACTGTAACTTTTGCTGGTGGTGCTGTGCAGCACTGTAGTTTCATGTGAGGTTATACATTACAGTACTGCATGTAAGAGTTATGCAAATAAAAGCAAAGTCATCTCAAGCTGGTGTTTCTTTCAATGATGCCTCTGTTCTGAATATCATAATGTACATACAACAGACAACTCATTCTCAACTAATTCAACTAACAACCTACCTGCAGAGGCTGAACTAGGTCGTTACACAAGGGATGTCTGTATAAGAAAGAAAACCCATGCGGTTAGCTAATAGATGGAGAGATGTCATTTGAGAAAATTCCATTATTGATTTTAAACAACATTTAACAAACTAAGAATATAGAGAAACTTCCTCAATCTGATAAAAGGTATGTAAAACAAACAAACAAACAAACAAACAGAAAAGCAACCAAACAGAGAAAAACAGAGAGCAAGGTCCCGAATTCAATCTCCGGTATGCAAAAACAAAAAACTAGCCGATATTGAATGGTAAAATATTGAGAACTTTCCCCCTTGAAATCAGAAACAAGACAAGCACATCCTCTATACCACTTCAGTCGTCATTTTATTGGAATTTCTAGCCACCAAATAAGGCAGAAGGAAAAAAAAGAACACAGAATGGAAAGGGAGAAACGAAGCTGTCAGCCCCAGATGACGGGGCGGGCCGTGCACCATCCAAAAGTTTCTCCAGACGAACTACTGCAAATGAGCAAAGTTAGAGACATCTCCAGGCATCGGGTCAATACACAAAAATATCGGTGGCATTTCTGTACTCCAGACAGAAACAAGAGGACACAAATGACAGTCTTCACAACAGGAAAAAAAAATCAAATACTCAAGAAGAAAAAAATCTAGCAACCGACGTGGAAGACCTCTACGTAGAAAACCACAAAACGTTACTCAGGGGAATTAGAGAGGGTCTAGATCAGTGGGGCCTGCCATATTTATGTCTGGGAGGCTCGATATTATAAAGATACTGCTACTTCCCAATAGGCCTCTGCAGTCAATGCAACCCTGATCAAACTGACAAAGCAAAAATGACAAAGAAAGTTCACACGAAGACACCCTGGGGAGCCAGGCTGCAAGACAAGGAAGCTTCCATAAAACTACAGCAATTCGGGCCACATGCCAGGCACAAAGGGTGGGCCAACAGAACACAGCAGAGTTCAGGCGCAGACTCCTGGTCGATGCCAAGGCCGTGCTGCGATACAGTAGGTAACAAGGGGTCTTCTCAATTCATGGTGTGCGACCAGTTTGATATCTACAGGGAACATCATCAGTTCCACCCAGGCAATCTTCTCCACACCCCACTCCTGTACCAAGGATGAAACCCAGGGCCTCACACACGTTAGTAAAGCACTGTCAGCCGAGCCACATCCCCAGCTCTTCAGAAACACTCTTCAGGCTGGTCCGGCTGGACTCAGACTTTCAATCTTTCCGCCTCAGCTTCCCAAATAGCTAGAGTTACAGGTGTGCATCATTGCATCTAGTGCGAGCACTTTCTTAAACAGGAACAGAAAGCTATAGCCATTAGGAAAGGTTGATGATTGTGATTTAATTAAAATCAAACCATTTCATCAGCAGACAAAAAGGAAACGAGAGCCTAAAAAAATTATAATGGGCTACAAAGAGCAGTTCTTTCTGATAGGCAACATACACGTCTATGCACAAAAAACCCAAAATTCCTAAACAGGTAGCTGACGAAAGAATTCAGCAAGATTATTAATAAGAAGATGAATACTTTTTTAAAAAATCCAGGCTGGGGTGTAGCTTGGTGGTAGAGCAAGTGCACAGCCCTGGGTTCCCTGCTCCCCACAAAAAGTCAATAAGTGAGCAATCAATAGCATTCCTATTCAACAGTATTAAAACTAATATAGAATCCCTATCATAGTTGCAGATCCATGGGCCAGGGATAGATCTAAGACAGCTCTTGTAAGATAATTGTGAGAAGATAATTTAAAAAGCACCACTGAAGAACAGAAAAAAAAGTCCTAAATAAATGCGACGTACATATCACATACATGGGCTAAATGACTAAGTATCAGAGGGGGTGGAGGGAATGGAACGTTTTGAGATGCGCTGCCTACGAGCACAAGAGCCAGAGTTAGGAGGGGAAGGGAAGGGGTTTAAACAGAATTAAGATGTGTTAATTACATGTATGCCTGCTCCCTCATGTAAACATTATATACTGCAAATGCGGACTAATGAGATAACATTTTTTTAAACTAGCAATCTCCCCCAAATCCATGCTGAATGCAATTACAACTAAATTCTCAATAGGTTAAATTGTCAGCCCGACAAGATGATTCTGCAGTTCATACGGAGGGCAGAGGGGCAATACTGAGAGACAATTTTGAAAGGGAACATGGTGAGGGGCTTTTCGTTAGATTTATGACATGGCTACAGCAAGGCAATATAGTATTGCACAAAGATAGATGAATCAAATAATGGAATGAATTTGCGGAGACAGAAACAGACGCAAGCATTAGACATGAGAGAAATATTACTATAGGTTTACGGGGCAGGGGTGGGGGGAATGGATTTTTCCAGAAGCTAAGCTGAAACAATTGGTTATCCGCATAAGAAGAAATTGAAACTGCATCCCTCTCTCATAAACAGCACCATACCAACTGCGGGTACATTAGTGACTTTAAATAGTAGTGACAAATTTATAGTAAAAGTAGGTTTATCTTCTTGAAGTAAGGATCTCTCAAATAAGACCCTAAAAGAAGTGAAATCATAGAAAAAAATATTAAATTTGAGTACATTAAAACTTAAAATGTTGTGATTTCTTTTTTCCTAGGAACAAAAGGGAATTTCCCAAACCCAATAAAGGCTGTCTACCATATTAAGTCATTTAATAACTTGGTGTGACAAGCATTTCCTGACAATGAAAACAAGGGTGCTGCCTGTCTCTAAGTCTGTCTCCCTCTCCTTCTTTTTCTCCTCTTCTTTCCTCTCTGGTGGTACTGGGTATTGAACCCAGGGCCTTCTCCCTGATCTGCATCCCTAGCCTATTTTTATTTCTCAATTTTGAGATAGGATCTTGCTATATGAAACTTGCAATCCTCAGGGTGCTTCTTAACTCAGCTTTCAGCATTTTGTGGAGGTCCTAGCCAATGAAAATACAAAATAAGAAAAGATGTCAGATATGAAGGCTGCAAAGAACAAGACAATGTTTGCAAATTGTGTGATTATCTAGAAAATCCTATGAAGTACGACTCTGACAGGAAGATAAACTTGAGGCATTCATAGGCAAATGGATGCAACCTTAGAACATAAATAATATTAAGTGAAACAAGTCAGACACACAAACTTAAATATCACCTGGTTTCTCATATAGAAAAGCAAAATGTACATATACAAATAGGGACTATGGTTTTTAAGACCGTCTCTCTGACTGGCACCTGCCCTTTCCCAATCATATCCAACTGGGCACTGGTCTGTGGGCTTTCTCCCTCTTTTAAAAAGTTAAGTTAGGCTGTGTGTGTAGCTCAGTGATACAGTGCTTGCCTAGCATACCTAGGAGCCTGAGTTCCAGCTCTAACAAGAAAAGCATTGTTGGTTATTAGATTGTTTATTTTTATTAATTTTTCAGTTGAACCAGTGTTTCCATGAATCATGTCAGTATTTAAATACCATTAATATCTGCTTTTATCCTTACCTGTTTCTTTCTACTTATGTCATTTTCCTACTCTTTAATTCTTTTTTTTTTGGTACCAGGGATCAAACTCGGGACCATGTGCTTGCGAGGCAGGCAGTGGCACCACTGAGTGAAATCCCTAAATTTTTTTAATTCTTTTTTTTTTCATGTTCTTACTCTTTAGTTACACACTTATTATGTTCATTATAGTACTTATAAATATAAGTATCTAATACTATTGATTTCCTCCAGAACCGATTAGCCATACTACAGAAGTTCTGACTGTTTTCAAAATCATTTTATAGAAATTCTGCATATTATTTTGCATTTATCCTATAATTCCAGGGCTCTCTAATCATATATTTCCAATACACAGTACAGAGTCTGTATTTTTCTTTTTGTCCTTCTGTGCAATATTGCAAAATGTGAAACAACAGGGTCTGAAGGCATGAAGGTTCTCTGCATGTCTGTGGGGTCTTTTGAGCCCTATGCATAGCTCCACACCATGTTTATAATAAGTGCATTGGGATTTGACCCCCTCTGAAACTCTCTTTAGTTCTAAGAGTCCATTATCCGCACTGTATAGGCAACCGAGGGAAAAAAATGTGCTTTTAATGATTCTTTCTGTCCTCAACAAAATGTGTAGCTCTCTGAGAAAGCCAATGTCTTCATTTCCATCTGCACCCAGACAGACAGCAAGGTAGACTGGAGGGACGTGAGCCTACGGGGTGGGATTGCTTCTTAAAGGACGTGAACTTGGGATAAAGTAGAAGTGACCACAGTGGGGGAGGCTGAATACAATTCTGGCCATTCCCAAGCAGAGTATCCTGGTGTCGGGCCACCCAGCCATGTCACCTCTCCCACACTTATCTCAGGCACAACACACTTACCTCTGTCAGGGACAGAAACTGTATACTGCTTACGTCCTGTGTGGGGAACTGTGCCTCCTCCTCCTCATACACTGATCACAGGAAGACACCCAGACCAGCACTCTGCTGCTGCACATTAAGTAACAAACTTTCTACAGCTGGAGCAATGGTGCATGTCAGCAGGAGGCAGAAGCACCAGAGCATTTCCACTGAGGTTGAAAGATGGGTGTGTGGAGGGGGGTTCAGTTTGATCGCCTGGGTTCTGTGGTCAGAAGGTTTTCGTTCTCAGAAGCAGCGCTCTCTTTTTGGCCTCCTGTTGTATGTGTCCCCTTCGGCACCTTGTGACATTCTACCCATGGGCTGGGACACATCTACAAAAATCCAACATGGGTTGTTCTGTTTTTTTCCTAATGTGGGCTCTGCAACCACAATACAACAGAATGTAGCATCTTGCATTAACTTCCATATTATATTTATATTCAGCAAGAGCAGTGGGCTCCAGGACACCCATGGATACCAAAGTCAGCAGGTGCTCGAGGCCCTCATATAAAATGCAATAGCATTTGCATATAACCTGTGCATGTCCTCATTTCTACTTTAAATCATCGCTGCCTGACATAACTTCAACACAATGTCAGTGCTATGGAAATAGTTGTTCCACTGCATTGCTCATGGGACCGGGACAAGGATCAAGTCTGTGTATGTTCAGTACAGACACAACTCTCACAATTTAGTGGCACGTGCCAGCCACAAGTTGGAGTTGGTTGAATCCATAGGTATGGAACCGCAGGTCAGGAGAGCCAACTGTGTTTTTAAATGTCACTGACTTTCATATAAAGTTGCGCCTCATCTTTTCCCTTCTATCTCACAGCCCTAGAGAGGTACGGAGCTCAAGGTTGTTAGACAGCAGGACCTCTGACTTTGGAGAGTGGGACTCTGCTTGTGTTTACACCAAGAGGCTCCAGAAAACCACTAGTAGGAAACTGCCTCCACTAGTGTTCATCCCTCATGATCTGTCACAAGCACTTTTCCTCAGTGACATGGTGTGAGGACTAAGGTGCCATCCCAATGTTTGTTTGCTTCTGAGCTCCCTTCCCCTGCAAGGAACAATATAGATCTTTTCTGACCCTGGATGATCTCACCTATTGAGGTCTTGGAATCCGTTACAGAACAGAGATCCTGGGAGAGGTATTAGTGACAACACGTGTCTCCGTTGTTCTTTTCTCATCACTGAGAAACAATGCCCAACACCTGCACCCTAAAGGGGGAGAGGTTTATTTGGGCTCACACTTATTGTCCATGGTCAGCTGGCTCCATGGCAGGACAGCAGGGTAGAGGGGCACAGTGGAGGAGAAACCACTTGTGTCGTGGTGACCAGGAAGCAGAAAGTGAGGGGAGGAGACGGGCAGGGAGATAAAGCATTCCAGGACTC
Organism: Fukomys damarensis; assembly: GCF_012274545.1. Classification (NCBI taxonomy): domain Eukaryota; kingdom Metazoa; phylum Chordata; class Mammalia; order Rodentia; family Bathyergidae; genus Fukomys; species Fukomys damarensis. The sequence continues at coordinate 28,014,958 of NW_022900949.1, forward strand.
ACCCCAAGGGACCTGCCTCTTCTGACCAGACTCCACCTCCTAACAGCAAGTCAGCTACAAGCTCCCATAATCAGTCCCCTTCCAAAAGCCCTGCCTATGAGCACATGAAGCTCTTGGGGGACAGCTAGCTATAAACCATAACATTCTGCCCCTGGTTCCCAAAAGACTCATCTACGTCCCTTTATGCAAAGAGCATTTAGTCCATCTCTAAGAGTGGCCAAAATCCTAACAGTTGCATCACTGCTGAAAAGTCCAAGTCCAAAGTCTCCTCTAAGACTTAAGACAAATTCTGAACTGTGAGCTCTTGTACATATAAAAAAGGAATAGACAACTACTAACATACAATGGCACATGGTAGGCATTTCCACTCCAAAAAGCAAAAATATAGGGATTGAAACCAATAGGACAAAACCAAGATTGAAACCCATCAGGACAAGCATTAAATCCTGTAGCTTGGTGTCCAGAACCCAGGGCAAGATGTGGTGAGATTCAAATTCCAAACTGAACCCTACAGCATTGCCCATGGTTGCAGCCCTCATGGCTTCTCTTCACTGGCTTTGTTCACTCCTTGAAGCTTTCCTCAGATGTTCCACATTCTGGCTTCTCCAACTTTTGGGGGTCTCTACTGCACTTTCCGCTTCACACACTGCCCTTTTAGGGATACAATGCCTGGCCTCGGGTCTTCTTCTGAAATCATGGTGGAGCCTTCCTGTCCCTACAGCCCTCGTACTCTGCATGCCTATAAAACCAACACTATATGCATGATACCAAAGTCTAGTACCAGCTTGAGCTATTAGTACCCCTTGAATCATGGCTGCACTGGTCTCTGAGTGCTTGGATGCCCAAACACTGTGAACTGAATCCTGGGGAACCAATTCCGTAGGTAGCTGTTCTAGCAGGGTGCCCTGAGGCTCTCTTCTTAAAGCCAAGTCTTTCACTTTTGCAATTTTGAGCTTGGTGGGTCTTCACATGCCCTAAAGTCACTTTTCCTACTGCTCTGATCTAAAGTACTTGGTTCCTTTTTAATCTTGTCAGCAACCAAGCTCTCCTGTGCTCCAATTTTATGGGCTTTACAGGAGCTTCTTTTCTGGTGAAACTCAAAACTTGTAAAATCACTTAGCTATGCTATTTGCTCTTGATTCTCAACACAGATCTGACTAAAAGCTGCCAACAGTATCCATGCCACAGCCTACATCTTGGGCTGCCTTGAAATTTCCTTTGCCAGGTTAGTCTGTTGCCCTTAATCTCAGTCTCCTGCAAAGTATCAGGACATGAGCAAAATGTAGACAAATTTTCTTCCAGAGCATAACACACATGGCCTAGAGTCTGAACACCAGTGGAATCCTTCTCAGCTGAAACCTCCCGAATTTAGTCTTTATCGTAGGCATTTTTATCAGCATTCTAGTCTTCTGAGCTCCAATGAGAATCTCACATAAAGCTTGGCTCACAGCATTCTAGGACTGCTTCTCCAGTTCGCTTCTTCAGACTCTTCCCACAAACCAGTTCTCAAGACTTCTGGTCTTAGGCAACAGTCAAAGCAATGACCCTACTCCTGGTATCCAAATCTATGTAGGTCACTTTTCCCATTGCTGAGACATAATATCTGACACCCACAACCTACAGGAAGAAAGGTTTCTTTTGGCTCATGTTTACAGTCCATGGTTGGCTGGCTCCAAAGCAAGATAACGTGGTAGAGGGGCACAGGAGAGGAGTAGCTGCTCACGTTATGGTGGCCAGGAAGCACAGAATGAAGGGAAGGAAGCAGATAAACCATTCCAGGCCATGTCCTCAGTGACCTGTCTCTTCTGACCAAATCCCACTTCCTGACAGCAAGCCATCCAGAGCACCCATAATCCAGTCCCCTTCCAAAAGTCCCAGCTGCGAGTACATGAGGCTCTTGGGGGACATCTACAAACCATAACAAACGGCAATAGATGAAACCCATTTTAAATACTCCCACCCTTAGCTTTTAACCATTCATTAGATTGGTCCCAAAGCCTCAGGTAAATGTTTTAATTAAAATGATAGTTCAAGCAGCCAGCAGCCCTGGGGCTTGAAGCAATTGTAAGGATAAAGATACCAACAAAAGTCCAGTCCTATTTCCCAAGGTGCTCTCTGTGGAGCCCCTCCCACTTGCAGACTCTACCAACTGGAAGCAGCAGGCTCTGGTCCAGGGACCAATGAGGAGCCTCGGCCCTCGGCACAAATGGAGTGCCCTGGCCAGCACAGCACACGGTGCTACCCCACTGACAGTTCCTCCCGTGTGTCCCTGGTGAGATGACATCTGAGAAGCTCCTGCTTCTTCATCTTGGGAGTAGTTATGATGCCTCCTAGGCTCCGATTTAGCAGAGCAGGAAGTCTAGAGTCTTGTATTTAATGATAGGTTGGGTGACTTCCATCAGGGGTGTACACTGACATGCATCAGTGTAATAAATTGTGGTTCTGTTGTCGTTGTTGTTATGCTGCTTTGGTTTGGTTTGGTTTGGGTTTTCTGAGACAACAGCCTACTATGTAGTTCAGGCTGGCCTCGAACTCATTATGTAGTCCAGGCTGGCCTTGAACTCATGGTGATACTCCTGCCTCAGCCTCCTGAGTGCTGGCATTACAGGCGTGCGCCACCGCACCTGGTTCCAAGCTGGTTTTTAGAGACTCGGCTTTCCATGGAAGGAACACAAGGACCATTCAGGATAAAGAGACAATAGAGAGACCAGCCCAGTGATGTGCCTGACCTGCGGCCCTGATTAATCAGAATAAATTTACTACAATCTGTACATATTACATTTTAAACATTAGAAAGAGTACAATTATCAAAAAAAAAGTTTGAAGATTACTGGGCTGAAAGTAATGCTGATAGTGATGCATCCTCAAGGATGTACAGGTTGCTCTGTCTCTCGATACCTACTCTGCACATAGCCTGAGAAGCCAAGCTTTGCATGGGGTTCCAAGGCCTGCAGGGATTGCTCTACTGCAGAGAGGCAATGGAGTCTGTGCTTGTCCCTAAAGTTTGGAACAGCTAGTTAGCACTCCAGAAGCAGAATCTAGCCCTATGAAATAGGCTGGAATTCAACACTGAACTTTCTGCACTTTCTGCTTAAGCTATAAGGCACCTAAGAAGGTGTGACCCTAAATTGTTTCTCTGAGTTTTTAAAGTAAGGCAATGTTGGGTCACCAAAGCCCATGTGGACCCATGTTCCCTGTGGTAGCAACAAGACCCAGATGCTTTGCAATTGCCTGGAGAGAGACAGCTTCAGGATGAAGCAGGAGAGGGGCTGGTTGGGTGTGAGTGTTTGGACATGCAGAGGAGAGAGAGCCATCTCTGCCTCGTAAGCAGAGGCATCACAGGGGCAACACCAAGCAGACCATTAGCCCGGAGTACAGGACCTGTGTGGTAGGAAGCTAAGACTGCACTCGGTTTTCCTGGCAGAAGGCTCTGAAGAGAAGCTCTAGACTGGCTTTGTGTGCTAGGCACCAGGGAACCCTTCAGGTTTGTGAGTCAGGGATGTGTTATGATGAAAGTAGTGCTTTAGGCTTTATTTGGCCTTTTTAGAAAGGATGGGGCAGCAGATCTGGGAGCAGCAAGAAGAGGACAAGAATATGGTTCAGGGCTTTGAACAAAGGCAATATATCTGCTTCTGAAAATAACATCAAAGTCTTGGAAACAGTGACTCAATTAATAAGTACTTAAAAGCCAGGGGTAGTAAGGCAGGCCTCTGGTCCTAACACTTGGGAGGCTGAGGCAAGGGGATCGCTGTGAGTTTAAGACCTGCCTGGGCTATTTAGAAACCCAGATTTGTTTGTTTTAGAGTACAGTCATTTCCATTCCCATTATATCTTAGTTTGTCCCCTCAAAGTTCAGCAGATCTCATAAAAAGCATTGCTGGGTTATACAACACTCCAAGGGGGAGGTTCTTCTGTGGTTGCTCCTTATCAAATTTTATTGTATCGCATCGATAACCATACTTTCAGATAAAAATCAAGAAAGCCTGGGGTGGGGGTGTGACTCATTGGTAGAGTGCTGGAGGGCCCCAGGTCCATCCCTAGCACCAAAAGGGGAAAAAAAAAATCAAGAAAGCCTGCTGATTTCTATCATGAGGTTGAAAGAAATTTTATTTTCAAGTAGGCTGCTTAAAAGAATTTCATGAGATACTGAAAGTGACCTTTCAGTAGTATTGTAAGTCATCGCCACTGGCAGTGGGTTTTCTGGGGGAAACCAAACTCCAAGGTTTAAAAAGAATCGTATTGGCAGCCCGCAAAGAAGGAAACAAATATAAATATTTTAAAGTCAAAGAACACCACTGCCTCATCCAGTACTGACTTTCAACCTCTTCCGATACTGTCCTCGTTCACTTGAATTAGGCTTTTAATTCCCAAATCATCTGCTCAAAACCAATTCAAAAACTGGCATTCGGGGGCTGGGGATTTAGCTCAGTGGTGCTGCCACCTGCTTCACAAGTATGAGGTCCTGAGTTCAATCTCTGAGTACCAAAAAAGAAAAAAAAGAAACCAAACCAAACAAAAACAACACACAAAACACAAAAACCCAGCATTTTGAGGAATCTCACCCACTCTAGGCTAAACTCCAGGGAAGGCCTGTCCTTAATACTTTTTGTTGATATTTATCAGTCAGCTGTGGTATGAAAACAACTCTCAAATACCAATTTCTTACAACATAAATGTATTTATCAGTCATATTAGGCGCGAGCAGCTACAAACTGGCTGGGGCTCTGTTATACTTGTCTTTCTACTCTGAACCCAGACTGATCATTTTTCTGGGAGAACCAAGGGAGCGGGCACTTGTGGAGAAATTCTGGTGGTTTCCATGCCATTGGCTAAGGAAGGTCTATCACTGAATCCAGAGTGGGAAGACAGGGAAGCTGATCACTTGGCGGAGAGTGGGGAGGGTGTGGACTGCTTACAAGAAAGGGCACTGCAGAGTTGGCCCCCAAAATACACCTACTCGCCCTCTGCATGACATCCATTCATTCGGTACATTTTTCGGGTTACCTACAAATGGTCAAGTTACCACATGCAAAATAAAGGAAAAGAAACAAGAGAGCTAGTTTCTCCAGATATAAGGATGTCCTTTGAAAAGGATCCTGTTGAGGGCTAGGGATTTAGCTCAGTGGTTCTGCCATCTACCTCACAAGCACAAGGTCCTGAGTTCGATCCCTGGTACCAAAAAAGCAAAGGATCCCGTTGAGAAGGTGTTCAGCCAGGTCTTTAACACAGCTTAGAGAATGGCCATGCTGCAGCTTCAGAACTTTAAAGATCAGACCTAGAGCCTCATTACAGATTTGATAAATCTTTGACATACCACCTCCCCCCATATTTTTTTTAATATTGAAGGATTGAACTCAAGGCCTTCCCACTAAGCTATAACCCCAGGCTTTTTTTTTTTTTTTTTTTGGTACTTGGGATCGAACTCAGGACCTTGCACTAAGGCAGGCAGTGGCATCACTGAGCTAAATCCCCGGCCCATTCCAAGGCTTTTATAATGTTGTTTTCAGACAGAGTCAAGCAGCCAGGCAGGCTAGAACTTGTGATCCTCCTGGCTCAACTTCCCAGAGCTCTGGCATTATAGATGTGTGCTGCCATGCCAGGCTTACTTCCTCAGAACAACCCATTTCCTTGCACAACGATGGCAAAATAGATCCCAACAGAACCAACTTGGAAGAAAAACTGTGAAATGACTAAAGCATCCCACCAGGAGAGAAACTTGTAGAAATGTCCTAAGGAGCCAGGTACGATGGTACATGCCTGTAATTCCAGCACTTTGAGATGCTGAGGCAGGAGGACCATGTGTTTAAGTCCTGCCTGGACAACTTAGTGACTTAACAAGACCCTATCTCAAAAAAAAAAAAAAAAAAAAAAAA
>NW_022900949.1:28020909-28037510 GCF_012274545.1 Fukomys damarensis
CCCCAAAAATTAAAAAAAAAAAAAAAAAAAAGTTCTAAGGAAAAGGCATGTTTCACTCACTCTATTTGGCCTCCTAAGAAATTATAAAGTCCAGCTCAGGAGTGGCTTCTTCAACAAATCCTTACACCGGTAATTCTGTGCTCTCACTAGAGTCACACTTCCTGTCACAGGGCACGTTTTTGTACTGAAAGCTCTGAGAGGTTCGCCATCACTGAGCAGGGTCTTTTCTGCTGAATTCCTACTCCTCCTGTGGACCTCAGCTTTTTGGTCCTGGGTCTCCAGAGATCACCATTCCCAGTCACAGCAAAGCTCCCGGGCTCAGGCTGACACCCCACACAGACTCCACACTGACAGAGCATTGGTTCTCTCCGGCAGGAGTTTGTGAGGCATCTCCTACGGTCACAAGAATTATTCTGCACTCCAGTGGCCCACTCTTCCAGAAAGTAAAGAGATGGCTTTTACACCGGACAGCATTTGAAGGGCAGCACCAGTCAGGCTCTGTGGTTACCTTTTGGGATGATCTGTGTTGTCTAATGACTCCTCAAAATTCTTCACTAAGGCACTGGACTTGGACCCCATGTACTTCATTATTTAACTCTCAATACTGATCTGTTCTATACCCATCTTCCCCATTAAGCCATCAGGCCTTTATAGTAGAGCCTCTATCTGTTTTATTCACCACTACTTTCCCCCAAGACTTAGAATGGTACTGGGTACATAGTAAGCGATTGGCACATCATCACTCATTTATTGATTGACCTGACCAATGTTAAACTAACTGCTTCATATTTTAGAAAGCTAATTTATTTTTTAATTATAGAACTGGGATAATCTAGGTTACTTTCAAAATTCCCATCCGATAGAACTGATATATATATATATATATACACATATATATACACACACACACACACACACACACACATATATGCATAACTATGAAATGTACTGATGTCTGCAACAGACTAGAAGACGCATAAAAATAAGATGGATCATTGGATAGTGCGCTGAAGAGATAAGTGTGATGCAAATATAATGAAATACTAACTATAAAATACAGGCAATGAGTATAAGTTGTTCCGTACAGTTACTGCAACTTTTTGTATGTTTCAAATTGTTCACAGTAAAATGTGAGAAACAACTGGGATTCAAAGTAGCCTAAAACACGGTCTTTGGTAGGAAAAGGAGCTGAAAACAGTAATTTAATGCAAAAATCAACAACAAGGGTTAAACATTATGACTAAAGAGATAAACGACACACACACTGTAATAAAAATGTATGAATGTGCTGGAAAATCAATGACTCGTAAGTGGTAGAAGCAATAAGTATGTTTTAAGAATCAGAGGTGGGAGAACGATCATAGAGGACCAATCATGTGGCCAGAAAGTGCTTCGTGGCATAGGTGCTCCCCAGCGGGGCCTTGGAGACTTATGGTTTGGATGGGCAATGAAGATAAGCAAAGCAATTTCAAGGGGCCAAAGAAGCTCAAAGTGAGCAGGGTATGGAGCCAGAACACAAAAGCAAGCATGGTGAATTTTCTAGCAGTTCAGCTGCCCCTGAGAGGAGAAGATTTGAAAAGTCAAAAAGCAATGCTACAGAAAAGAAAATGTTTCAGGCTCTTCCTCATCCGTGAGGGCACCAGCACGTGGTACTTTCCACACACTGTTTCATTTCATTCTTACAGCAGCTGGGCGAGGTGGCACTATTACTACTACAGTTGGCACTAGTGAGGAAACTGAAGTTTAGAATTTAGTCACTGGTTGAGGCTGTGCAGCCAGAAAGTGGTAGAACCAGTACTAAAGTCAGCCCCAGTAGTCACAATTAACTACTAGGTACACTCCCTCTCTGGTAGATTAAGGCTAGACTCCAAGAGTCTTACCAAGTTAAGGAGCTTGAGCCCTACTTTCTGAGCCCCAGAATTCCCTGCAATATTTTGATCTGGTCAGAGACTTAAAAAGCAGTGTACTTGATAAACTAGGCCAGAGACTGAAGCCGGGAAACCCCGCGAGGAGTCTATCATACTGAAGGTGTGGATAAAAGCCCTGATCCATAAAATGATCACAATGGACTTCGAACAAAGGAATGGTTGGTTTTTCAGAAGCAGCAGCCTACTCCCTTTCTCTTTCTGCTAAAATTATACTGAAATGTATTGAACCGTTCACTGTTGTGATGTGAACTATTCAACCTCAAAACATCGTCAGATTTCAAGAGATAGGGTGGATTTGTCTAGCAGAATCCATAAAGGAGATGCACAGGCCAGATGTGGACCCCCAAGCTGCTCAGGGTTTGGGGCTGGCTTGAGGCCTTCAGAGTCTGGAGGTCCATGCACTCTCTGTGGACCTAATCTTTCAGTTGCCTTTCATTATGAGCGGGCTCCGGAGAGCATCCAAGAAATCTAGACCTCTGCTGTCTCCCCCTAATCTTCCTCCCCTAGGAACCAGATGGACTAAGGTTTGTTGGGTGGCCGCCACTGGACTTAGCCTGGTGTACAGGGCTGGCTGTGGCTCTGTGCTGTGGCCCGCCTAGGGGAGTAGCTGGTGGCTGGAAGTTCTTATCAGAAGAGATGTAGGTGGATATGGAAGTGGCCAAAAATGACCAGAGGGGTCGCGTTCCCTGGGGAGCATTCATTTATGCGTGGAGTAAGGCCCTTTACAAGTCTGTAGTGTTCCCTCTGCTTCCTCCCTTGGGTCACTTCCTTGATAAAGGTGGTGGCCTGGGTGAAACAGGAGAAGAGCCCAGAAAATATCGACCAACTGTGTGTGTATGTTTGCACATGCATATGTATCCAAGTGAGACAGAAAGCAAGTTCCTAGATGGAAAGAAAGGAGTGCGAATCAGAGTGACTGTATGTTTTCCTATGTGTTTGCCCTCAACAGGCTCGAAGTCCACAGAGACTTATAAGAAGCAAAATACCATTCAAGTCTGAGGCCCGGCTCAGACACCATGAAGCCTATAATGAGGACAGCTCATTCCAAGAGGCAGAAACAAAGCGACAGACTAACCAGAGCTTTGTAACCACCCAGCACCTTTAAACAGCACATTAACACACTGAAACTGGAACCTGATTTTAGCCTGGAATCTATAAGCTGGAAAGTAGTAAGATCATTTTAACAGAATTTTCCTGTTAGAGTGCACCTTGTGTCTTCGAAACCGATAACCTAGATGAACTAAACCTTTATTTCAAAGGGAAGCTAGCTATGCAAAAACATAGCCGAGACTCTGAGATTCATTCCCATCAGAAGCAGTTTACGAGCCACACAACATTATCTCACTATTTACCATCATAATGTATTTTGGATCTTACATATTGCTTAATCATTATATTTGATTCAAAAGAGTTTTAAGTGTCTTCTTAATCAAAATTAAACAATGCTTCTTCATCTTTTTTTTTCCTGCTTTTGTCTGTTGAAGCCCTGCTAAAATGCACAATACACAGAATACACAGAATGGTTTGTGCAGGAATTTCTAGATTCCCATGTTTAAAAACCTCTTCACCTTCCAAGAATTAGTGCACATCTGTAATCTCAACTACTCGGGAGGTCGAGGCAGGCAGATTGCAAATTCAAGGCCAACCTCAGCAAGTTAGTGAGACCCTGCCTTAAAAATCTAACTTTTAAATAGGGATAAGGATGTAGCTCAGTGGTCAAGCATTTGCCTAGTATTCAGGAGGCCCTGGGTTCGATCCCCAGTACTGAAAAAAAAAAATCTTTCAAATAATTTACTACAATTCTTAGGGGAAATTATTTTCTGTGCACAAGCAGCAGCCGAGTTGGAGTAAATGGTGAGCCTCACACAGGAATTGCCCCAGAGGTACAGCACACCACCGTGACAGCCGATGGGGTTCACACCGTCATTTCTGTAGCAGCCATAGTTTTGGTGAGAGTGTTCATTGCTAGGGGATGCTGGGCAGCAGTCCCTACCTCCACAGGAATCCACCCTGAGTGTAATTTAGCCAATTCAACTTAAATAGTCACTGCCCTAGGAAAAGGTACCAGAGAGGCTGCAATCACCTCAGATGCCCACTTGGTTGCCTGAGCCAGAGAAAGGCATGATGAGCATTTGTTTGGCCGCTCTGGGAGGAGCTCTAGGGAAGGAGATTTGGGGCTCACGTGGATGTTCTGTGTCTGAGACAGCGAAGGGTCCTTGCAATCCTCTCATGTGCCAGTCATTATTGGAATAAAATTTATCAGCTCATTTAAATATTCGTTTGTTTTCTTGAACTCTCAGTCTGCCTTCCTTAGCTTCCTGGGTGTTGGGAGCCACTGAGCCTGGCCCATTTAATCCTTAAACTCCTGGGAAACAAAGCACTGTTCTCATTTTATAGATGAGGAACTTGAGACACACAAAAAAGCTAAGTAACATAGAGTCAAAATCAATTAGCTAGTAATTAGCAGAGCCAGGATTTAAACTAGGATTTGATTCCAAAATGCAGGCTTCCCACTGCTGGACACGGTCTCTTCCTATTTCCGCCTGGCCTCTGTGAATTGCTCCTCCTTGGAGAGCCCTGGGGAATGAAAGCATTTCACTGACTTTGGGAAGGACCATGACAGGTCCTTGGATACCTAGGGTTATGACTTATTCCCTTCCACAATCATCTTCCTGACCTTGGCAAGCTCCTTCTGTCCGGGCCTGTCTCTTCTGCAAAATGAGAGGCGAGAACTAGATACAACCTTAGCTGTACCCTCCCCGCTGGCCTGCGCTCCCATCCTGTGGGTGGCTCACAACTCTCCAGTGTGGCGCAGCCTTTCTGACCCCAAGCTACAAGTGTGCTCCACTGTAACACGTATGCTTATTGTCCGTTTCACACTTGGCCAGCTCGCTGTGCGCTCTCCTTCCCTATCTTATCTGAACTCATCTGAATTCCTCACATAGTTTTGTTTAACTCCTACATAGTATTCCTGTTTATGAACGAACCACAATATGCTCAAATCCCCCCAGGAAAGACAGTTGGTTGTCCCCATCTTTTTCAGCGCTGCAGCCAATACTCTTTCACTTGCTTCCCTATGGCTGTGCAAGGAGATCCTCTGGAGTAAATGTCCAGCAAAGGGATTGCTGAGTCTTGGGGTCTGTGCATTAGACGTTGTCAAATTGTTCGCTGGGGTGATAGCACCAACACAGGCTCTCACAAGCACCGTCTAGCAGTTCCGTTTCCCATTTCCTCACCAATTCCTGTCAAGCTCAATTTTCCCCCCAAGCTAACATTTTCAGGACCTTTGTCTCACGGCATTACATTTATATTTGCTTATCTGTCTTACTGGGCTGTAAACTTTGCAAGGGCCAAAGCCTTGTTTAACTCATCTTTATATCCCTCACATAAAATTGATTGAGCTTGGTAAGTATGCAATACCGAGCTGTGAACACATACATGGTGAGCGGGATTGATTCATCTTGAGCGAGGGGGCGGCGCTGAGTTCCACGAGGGCAGGGATGAAGCTCCCCCCTGCCCCCCGCATCTGTCTGTGTGAACTCATGGGCAGGAAAAACCCAAGAACTGCAGAGATGCTTGGAACAGCGGTCATGGCTGGCTTGTAGAACAAAGACCTCACAATCGACAGAGGACTGCGACCAGCCGAGATGCCAGCTTTGGAACGTTCGTCCTCATCGTATGTACTCATTACCTCTTGATTGGCTCGAGGGGCCAATTTCCCAGCCTCTGGGGCCACCCTGATGAAGCATCGAGAGGCCTGTCTCTGAAGGGAGAGCCCCCAGCCCCGGCCCCACCCCATCACCAAGGCTGGGCAGAGTCCACGAATGTGTCCTGTGGACAAGGGTGCTGCATGACCGATGGTAAATGCCTCCCTTTTGGTCACCCCCGCAGTTCCTCCAGGCTGACTCATTTTCTAAATAAGCTACTTGTGGTTTTTGGTCTGACATCACATGTGGAAAAATGAGTAATTTTTCAAGAACCAGAACTCTATTTGATCAGAATAAGACACATAGGGTATGTTACTCATGATTTTAGGACAAGGGGTCAACATCGGTAGCAAGTTCTCTAACCTTCTCCTGCCCCTCCCTTCCCTGGGCCAGGGGATAGAGAGGAGTTGAACGAAGAAGTAGACATGGGCATGAAGAATTTTTGTGCACTTATTTTGTAATCACACTATGTAAAATTTAGAAAAATTATAATACTGCCTCTTCTAGATTAAATAAAAGTGATATGGCAAAGGAAGGAAGGCTATGGGTTCTGCTATAGTGCTTGGGTTTAAATTCCAGTTTTACCAGAAGTAAGTTTAACTTTCATGAGCCTCCATTCCCTCAGGTGTAAAATCATAATACTGTCCTATAAGCTTGTTGTAAGAAATAAAGAAGTTGCTTATGTTAAGTGTTTAGAACAGAGCCTGGTTAGTAGTAGCTAAGGAAGAGTTAGGAAATATTTCTTCGAATCCATCACAATGTTTATGCTTTTAGTAAGTGCTCAATAAATGTTTTTGATTAAATGAATGCATTCTGTCAACACGTCTGGAACCAGGGGGACGGGAGCACAAGAGTGGAATGCTCTTGGCTGTGAAAGGGTCAGAGCAGGCCTCACGACGTGCCACTCAGGCGCCCTACTGGCTCTTTCGTGCTGGAAGGCCGTGAGCATGACGGGGCAGCGGGGAGGTTTCTCCCACCTTCTTTCTGCTAAAGCAGGTCCTAAAGCTTCTCCTGTGGAAGGTGCCCCCCTAACGGGTGTCAGGAGAAACAATGAATTTTTTTTTCAATACTGAAGAATGAACTCAGGACCCTCTCATAGAGCCATGATCCCAGCCACCCCGCATCCTTTTTTTATTTTGAGATGGGGTCTCCATAAGTCACTAAGTTACTTGCAACTTCCTGCTTCGTCCTCCCGGAGTGCTGGGCTTACAGGTGAGTGCTACCACACCTGGCTGGAAGTGAGCATTCTTTTCAGTCACCAGAGATGCGGAATTGATGCAGAGATGGATCTGTACAAAGACTCAGGAAGATGTGTACCCCTTCTCCTACTTACTTTCCCTCTGTGTACCGGCTTTCACCCAGACCCCTTTCCCTTGTCACATCATTGCAGTTTATCATTCTTTGTTTAAAGTGGTACGTTTTGGGCCCATTAGTTTCTTCAGGTCTTCATTTTTCTTTTGAAACTTCCCATATGCATGTAAAAACCTTCAACAAAATGCACATGCCGGCCTGGAGATATAGTTCAGAGATAGAGCACTTGCCTAGCAGATGTGAGCCTAGGTTCTACCCCCAGCACTACCAGCTAGAACATAAGCAGGCAGAAGGAAGCTTTGCTCCCCATGGTTGGAGCCCTGAGAACTCAGTAACCCGCAGCCTATGTGTTTGATCTGTTCCCTGGTAACACGCATAAAACAAGGAGGGCTGCTCCTCATCAGGGTCATGGAATGGCAAATTCTATTTCCTGTTTTACATGTCTCATCCTTGAACCCGGAGTGTGACTTGAAAAGGAAACCTCTCCCCTGACCTCTTAGCATTTAGCAAGATAGTGGCATTTGGAGTAGTGCTATCACGCTGAGTTAGTGGGATGGGTCATAGAAATTATTTAGCTGAGATGTTAATACACTGATTTCTTTTGCCAGTACAGATGTGGTGTTTACCTTCAGAGCTTTGGTGGTGTCTGGGAGCATACGCTTGTGTATCGAGGGGTTATGAAGGCACCAGAGACTGATCCTTCAGAACCACCCTCAGCAGAGGGCCTCTGCAGGAAGCCTGGGTGGGGCCTTGGGACCCCTTCCTTCAGAGCCTCCGTGGCACCACCGCCTGGGCTCCTGCCAGGGATCCTGCCAGACCAGAAAAGTGGGTCCTACCTGGCTGACGCTGGAGCACGGGTTCTGTGCTTGTCAAATTTAGTAAGAAAGGTAGAAACGCTGAGTTGCTGAAGAAGGAGAGCTCGCCTCCCAGGAGATGGATCCCCTGGGCAGTGTCCACAGAAGCGGCTTATGAAAGACACACAAATTCCTGCATACACAGCTGTGCCTGCAAGCACTCACACATAACACAAGCACACATAACGCCCTCCTGGCCTGTCATTTCCACACTTACAAACACACACATCCACCTCACACATGCTCCCTCCATTAAGGGAGGCCAGGGGAGACCTCATGGCCAAATCAAATATGGGTTAATGTCACTGCTTTTATTACACCAGAGGTCTTGACGTTTATTGGGTGATGAACATAAAATTGGCATATGATTGTTTTAGCGGCATGCATTCTCCATTACAGCACAGCTTGGAGTTCAAGGTCCCTGCAGCCGGAACAAAGGAACCACACTCCAGAGAGGAGGAAGGGGACCCTGCAGACTCTTGCTCTCAGGAGAATCAGAAGCCTCCAGGTGCTTCACCTCCATAGCAGCTGAGAGACCAGGCGGGGCCGGGCGAGTGCACTTGAGATCCAGATTTGGGAAAGTTCCAACATCCTTGAGCCAACTGGGTGTCCAGGGAAATCCATCTTCCACACAGGTAGCACTGACTAGGGGTGCATGCTGAGCACTATGTTAGAACGAGGCTAGGCTGCCAGGAGTTCTCAGTGCAAGAGACCCTAGCATCACGGGAAGAGTAAGACATGACGGCTGTCACAATAAGGCCACTAAACTCACAGCAATGGCAACTTCAGAGAAGCTCTGACGACTACAGGGAAGCAGCTCTTTCCTCTCTGATGTCAGGTGTCCCCTCTGGGTAGGCACCTGCCCTGAGACTCACAGATACGGTCCTTTTGGGCTGTACAACATCACTGAGCTCAACAGAGCGGCGGAAGGGGCCACACATATCAAAGTCAGGGACACCACCAAGCGTGGCTGACTGCTATTGGCGACTGTCTTGGATGCCTTTCCTGGCTGGGCTGGGTGCCCTGGGTATCTGAAGTGCTAATCAGAAAAGAGGCTGGCAAAGGATTTCCTCAAGCTCCGGATGGTCTCTGCTTTGGCTTCATCCTCATTGGTCGAAGACCGGAAGAAGGAGGACTCAGAGAAGCTGAAGGCATTTGTCAGGGACTGCGACTTGCTTGAAGATAAAAACCAAAGAGAACGTGAGAGGGTGGTGCTCCCAGTGAGGCAGGGAGGGACGGCGACACGAGGCTACACACTTGGAGCCCCACTCCAACCCCCAGGGGTCAGGGTGACAGGAGAAAGCGGGAGCGGCCATGCTACTGCTCCTACGCTCCTTCCTCGCCTCGGGGGCCACTGAACAGGGAAGGATGGGAGCAGTGTGGGAACCAGAGAAAAGGGAAAGCAGAGAGACAGGAAAGAGGAAGAAGAGACGTCAAAGCCTGCTGCTTTCACTTATTTTATTTTTTATTTTTCTGCAGTGCTAAAGATGGCACCCAGGGTCTTGTACCTGCTAGGTGACTGCTCCCCGCTGAGCTGCACCCCAGCCCTGTTTCTTTTCCTTAATAACGAAGGGCTCGAGGGCCCCAAGTTGGGGTCTCACACCCTCTCCTCTGGTAACAGGCAGAGACTAGGGCCGGGTGGGCTCTTGCAATCCCATTCCCAACCACTGTCTCGAGGTGGACTCAGCACCAGGAGGCCCTTGTCACAGCCTTGGTTTTGCCCCTCAGCTGATGTCTGACCTTAAGCCTTGTGCCTCTCTGCAATCTGATTTTCACGTGTGATGTGAAGACGTTTGGTAACACGGTGCTCTCTAGACCCTTGGTCCTCTCCATTCTTCTCCCTCCTCTGATTCAAAGTTCAATGCCTCCATTGCCCTCCCTGTTCTTAGCGAGGGCGCGGTCACCCTTGCAGCCTTCCTCAGAGAGGACTTAATGTGAGGTCTGTGGGTTCAGGCTGTGCAGGAGCGAGGAGATACACATCAGGCCATGATTATTAGGCAGTTTTCTAATGAAAAAGTCAGAACCACACCCATTTTAAGGGTCTATTTTTCCCTTCAGAGACTAGTGAATGATTCAGAGAGAAAAACCGTGAAGGCAAGAGGCCACAGGGAGGCCAAACCTACACTCCAGAAGGGGACACGAGGTCTGGCTTCTCCAGCAGCCGGCTTGTCTCCTTGACTCCCACAGGGTCTTTCTGCAGGGGTCTGGCTCCAGCACTCCTCTGGTGTCTCAGGTCTGCCTGTCCTCCCCTAACGCTGGGTGCAGCCCAGGAAAGGCCCTCTACAGGACCCATAGCAGTCTCTCCTCCTGCAGTGTCTGCGAACAGATGGCTGCCTTTTGCCATGGCTGGGTAAAGCCCCAGAGTGCTGGCCTCTGGGAGGGGACTCCTCTGCATGCACCGGTGCAGGCCTCCAGCCTGTCTTCCAAACTGGCTCCGTTCAACAGCTTTGGCCCAGAGGCAGTAACAAACCAAAGATCTGCCCTCACCCGAGAAGGCAGCAGAGGCCCAAAAGTCAGCATGCAGAAAGTGACTAGTGGCAGGGAGATGACAGGCAGGCGAGGTGTAAGAGGAGCTTGGCGGGAACTGGGGAGCCGAGGAGGCAATGCTCCTCCCGCCTCTAGGACTAGAAGACCCAGACAAAGTGACCACCTGGACCCCAGAGCCCCAGCCCTGGGTCTGCCAGTCAACTATCTGAGGAATGGCTTTGGGAAAGAAAAGAATGGAATTCTCTGTGCAATGACCAGATGCTCTAAGTGACTCCTCTGAACCTAAACACCCACTGCCCCGCTCCTCTCTGTTGAAGATTCCTTCACTGTTTCACACTGGAAGCACGGTGTGTCATTCCCAGGCCTTGGCCACAGCTGTCTCTGCTGACAGGGGATACTTAACGTGGCCAGAGGCCTGTCTGGTTTCGGGGTGCAGGTGGAACTGACAACTATCTGTACCCACCCTCTGCCCTCCCCTCTCTCCCAAGGGTCCTGGCACATCCCCGCACAGGACAGTGCGGTGGGAATCAGGGGAGCCCAGAGGCTGGGAGCCTAGAGAATGCTGCTGCACAGACCTGTGTCTGAGCACCTCTTCACTGCCCATGGCACCTTCACACAGAGCTGAAGGAAAAAGCTGAAACGGAGCTAGAGATTCCCCTTCTCCGGGGAAGCCTTGCTGACTGTACACCTGACCTGTGAGTCAGGAGCAAGACAGACTCTATTATTTCATTTTTAGAAGAAGGGAGTTGCATACAACAGAGAAGAGGGAAGGAAAAAAGAGTGGGAGACGGGGTTAAAAAAAAACACACAACAGTTAAACCCTAAGCTAAGGTAAAACTAGCAAAGGCCGGACTCCTGCGGTCGTGCAGGAAGAAAGGATAGGGTGTGCACTTCTGGCCAGACCTTGACTTTCATGTCCCCTTTTCTTCCCCTCCCAGATCAGCCCCAACCATTCCCCTCACCAGAAAACCAAAAACCCAAAAGACAAACAAAGAGCAACCCACAGAAATCCACCACAAGTATCTGGAGGAGGGGGGCCGCCTGCCTGACGGAGCTTTCTAGCAGCTTGGGCCAGGCAGAGGAGAAGGAAAGGGTGGGGAGGCCCTGCCGAAAGTCTCTTACTTGAGCTGAGGGTGAGGCTGGGGCTTCTGCGGAGGTGTGGCCTGGGGCGGCTGGGCCTCTGCCAGTGAGCTGCTGCTGGAGGATGCATCTTCGTGGGTGGCGGTGGGGCCGCCCAGCCGCTGAGAAGCCGAGAAGGAGGAAGAGGAGGAGGAAGAGGAAGGTGGCAGTGATGGTCCAGGGGGGAGCCGGCGTGGAGGCAACACCTTGCCTGGGGGCTGCATTCCTTGGGGTTGCCCAGGGCCCCCTAGGTTCAGTACAAGAGAAACTTCATAATTTAACCATATCAAAGGTGTCCTTAGAATCCACCCTCAAAGGGTGTGGTTAGTTAATTACTAAAAGGATAAGCTCTGTTACAAGAAGCCACCCAAGGCTCTGAGGGCCTCCCCCTGCCCTTTCTTAGGTATCACCGCCAAGACAAAGCAACTGAGTCACCGCTGAGGACTGGATGGAGAGGATCCCACCCTTTCCCCAGGGGCTCCTTGGGTACAAGCCATCCTGCTCTGGGGTTGACCAAGACGCAGGAGAGGGCAGTGGGAAGAACACTGATGGCAATCAAACAATCCAAGACACGGTCTGCCGGTGACTCCCTGAACAAGTCACCAAGCTTCTCTAAGCTACGGTGTTTGCAACCATAAAACTGTCAAGGAAATAAGCCCTAGTCTTAGTTATCATTTAAGAGAGTAGTGTTTCCAAGCTGATAATGCACGAGAAAGTTCTTGAAAAGCATCCTGTGCTTTCTGATCGTCCACGATGACCCCTGACTTACACTGTCTCTTTGGAGGGCCCCTTCACCAGCTGTGTGCCCGCAGTGTCTGAGCACCATCCACCCACCCCGCCTCAGTGTCACTGTAGCCTTAGCTCCCATGACAGGACCAACCCTTCCTCTCCGGGCATTCCTTCGTCTCTCAGGGACATTCTCAGGGGCTCCGGCATGATGTACGTGTCAGTCAGGTGCGTGGTGAAACGCTCCAGATAGCCAAACCCCATTCTCCCCCAGGGACACTGTGTGGGCACCACCTGGCCAAGAGCCTGCCTAAGAACTGGTATCCTGCTCTCCCAGCAAGAGACGCAAAACCATCTGATAGCCAGAAGACAGAAAAGCCCTCCTCCCTCTGGGGGTTGACAAGCCATACATGAGGTACCAATCTCCTCAGACCTTACTGAGCCATGAGGTCTCCGCAAGCAGAAGTCAAAAGACGACCCGGGAGCATACCGACTGCTAGAAATGATACAAGAGCAGGCCTCCAGGGCCTAGTTTCTCAGCCTCAGTCCGACTCCACATCTAGGGGCTTGCTGGATGGAGCACACTCACAGAAATTCAGCAGGGGTTTGGGGTATTCTGGACTGCCACAGCTGTCCCCTCAAGAGAGGCACCACTATATGTCTATGCTACCAGGCATCCATGATTAGCAGCTCATTCCCCACCCTTTACCATCAATAACCAATTAATTAATCCCAGGGTTAGTTACACAACAATCAAGGAATACACAAATCCAAGGAATTCTGTATGTATAAGAAGTTTCGAGTTCAAATCAAACAACCGGCGAAGATGACAGATTAGCAGATTATTTCATGTTAGCTTTTGTCTTTCCCCAAGTTTGATATCATTGGGATTATTGGTGTTTTCTTATAAAGGAATTGGGTTGATAGCTCAGGATCTTGCACCAGAAACCTGCACGCTTTCCCCCTTGTACAGAGATACTTAAGTAGCCAGAAACTGTACAACTTAACACTGAAGACAGATATAACTTTTCCTTTATTGCACATTAAGCTGTACAAGAGTCACAAAAGAGAGGTACTTCGATCACACTTCCAGCAGTAGCTGAGGGTCTCCCAGCTGGATAAGTACAAAAAAAAGGGGGTGAGGGGACAACATCAGAAAAGAATTGGGTACAAAACACCTGAATGGCAATCCTACACTGTGACATATGTCCCCCAGGCCACAGAGTTGTCCCTTAGCATGCTGCCTGAGGGCACGTGACAGTCAGGTGACGCTGTCTGCTCGCTTTTGGCAGTGGGAGTCCTAATCGGCTTCGTTCCCACCTGAAAGGCCTTGGCTGACACCATCCTGAGCCTGACTGCATTGTATTTGTGGCTCACCAATGTCACGTGAAAAGCACCTGGATGAACACACTGATAACATGCAGGGAAGCAACACCACTCGTTATCAGCTCACCACTTAACAAGAAATTTAAAACAAAAAGGAAAAGTATTCCTCCACTCTGAGACTTCATTCCCTCCTACCATTCATCTGACTGGGAGGTACTAAGGACCTGGGAGTACATATGTCCATACACCAAAGTCCTTAGAGCAGAATGACTGCCCTCGCCCCCTAGGGGCCAGGTCACAGGCCAGGACTCACACACTATGCATTTCTCCACGGCCTCACCATGTGACAGCAACCCAAGGAGGAAGCAGGGCACATTCCCCTGGGCACGTCACTCATGCTACATGCTACCAACACTGCGTGCACCATAGCTCTGCCGCTCCGGAGTGAGGCCGTGCCAGTACGGAGGGGAGGGAATGTAGAACGACAGCCAGAAGCATTTCCTCTAAAGGCAAACCACTGGCACGAACCCCACAGGCCACGGTGCTAGAGAAGGCCACCTGGTACCTGTCCCCGGCCCTGCCCGGAGATGGCAAGATGAGGCACTGCCCCTAAACCCTGGTTTAGTACCTGCCCACGTGCTGCCTGCTGGCAGAGAAAGAACAGGCTGGTGAGGGTTCCTCAGGCTCAAGGCCTCCGTCCAAAACACACACAGACGCTACATCTGATATGGCCCTTCCCAGAGAGCCCTTCACCCTGGGGCCTCTGCTAAAAGGCAGCAGCTAAGAGAGAACCCTTGGGGTTCAGCAGGCAGCACACCCACTCGGGTGCCATGGGCATTTCCGGTTTACTCTCACGGTATGAGGCCTCAGGAACGCTCAGATACTCCCAGACTTCCAGCAGCTCCCTGCATTCTAGGCTCAAGATTGTTAAAGCATCATCTCTGTGCACAGGCCAAGCTCTGGGGCACACGGAGCAGCCCCAGTTTCGCAGTGGCACACATACGGCCGGTTCCAAAACAGCAACCAGGAAGGAACAACTTCGGGGAACTGAGATCAACACACAGAAAAATACTCACAAGTTCATCTGGATATCACACGCTGGCAGCCCCATTGCTTTTGTTGTTGTTGTTGTTGCTTGTTTAATCTCACAGCTAATTAGTTAATAAGGAAAACAAAGGGTGCACTGGGACGTGAAATACAGAACACATTCCTGGAAGTAGTTTGTTCTTTGTATTTCATCACTAAAAGCACAAGAGCTGTACAGGCACAGCCAGCCTATTCACATAAACTCAAACTCACCAAATTTTAGCAAGTGGAGAAAAGGTGGATGCCTTCAAATCCAATGGATGAAGCAATGGAAATTAGACCTTGAAAATCTCTTAGAGTTCTATCTATTTACCAGAGTCATGCAGAAAGGAAGCAAAGCACAGTTCACTGAAGGTCCCAAGCACACTCACAGAGTTGGGGTTAATCTGAGCCCCGGGAGGAGGAGGGGAGCTGGGTCTTATTTTCTGGTTTTCCTTTCTCCCCTGTCCATCCCCATGCTCCCAGCTTACCCCACGTTATGTAATGCTTTAAAAAACACTATCAAACCACCCAGAAGACAGAGTCGCATTGGACTGGGAGAAGCACAATTCTTTTGTACACTGTTGACACACAGCCCCGGAATCACAGGTTACACAGAGGAACAAGAGTGCGCATTACAAGCACGGACAGGAACAGGTGAAGAACCTCACGGGCTGACACTGCATAGGAAACACAGTCCGGGCAGCAGTGGGGGTGCCGTGCTGGCCGCAGGGCCGCTGCTCCCTCCCACTCTCCTTCCTTTCCTTGATTTTTGTTTTTGGCTTAAAATTTCTGCTTTGAAACATGAACTAGCGATCATTTAGGAAGCCTGGACCTGCTTTGGCCCTACTGCAATGCCATTACAGTCGAGAATGTACTGTAAACAACCTTGGGGGGGCGGCCGCTGAGGTGGGGTCTTGCTTGAGTCTGGGTCCTTGAGTGTTCCACTCTGGAAGACAAAAATGAAAGAGATAAAAACAAAACTCTGAGTGAGTTCCAAAGAGAAACCCTGTGGCTCCATGGCTGGGCTGCAGTGGAATCGGTGTGGTCTGTCACGCACTTGTGCACTTCCACCAGCGTCAGGCTGCAGCCGGGCAAGATGGGTCCCTGACACCCCGACATGCAGCCCTGAGACCCTTCAAGCCCCTTCCTCATTCACTCTCTCGCGCTTGCGTTTTTTTTAGATGCTTAGAGTCCTCCAACCTCACCCAGTTTCTTCTTGGGAACCTGCCTAATGTCTAGGTCCTGCAAGCATTTACACTCTTGGCTTGCTAAAGGAAAGGGGATTCCGCACCAGCTCCAGAGACGGGACTGGGTGCAGGGAAGCAGTGGCTGGACCTGGTGACCAAGCTCCTTTCTCACCTGGAGTGAGCAGAGTGGGGTCAGTTTGGGCTGGGACCCCCATGGGGAGGGACTGGAGAGAGGACACCCACATGTTTTCCAGAACCCTTTTCACCCAGAAGGAAGGAGTGAGACATCAATGTCTGTAGAGCGTTCAAGGCCACTCTGTTTTCCCTCTCAAAAAGCATCACTACATTTGCCCAACAACAGGGCTCCAGTCCCCTGCTGCTTCCTCTCCTCTCAGAATCACATCTGAGATTCTGATTCTTTCTGGACAGGATCAAAGTTGCACATGACTTGGTTTGTCCTCCATCCATGTTGAAAGCAGGGAGCACTTGGAGCTTGCCTGCAGCCCGGCGAAACAGCCTACGCAGCCTAAAGCCTGCAGATCGATGGAGATGTCACCAAGGGGCTTCCGAGGTGGGCTGTGGAGCGGGCCCTGCTTCCTCACCTAGTGCCCTCTCCCTGCGACAGCCTCCCACACTCCCACTGAACACTGTGCTTCCTCCTACCCTCATTTTCCCTGGGCTTTGATTCTGGCCATCATCTTCCTCCTGGCCATAACTACCAAAAGTAGAGGTATTACTCTTTGCAATTTCACTGTCCTCTGACAACAGCCTTATTCCAAACTGCTCAAGAATTGCATGGGGTGGGGGACAGGGATTTAGCTCAGTGGTTCCATCGCCTGCCTGGTAAGCACAAGGTTCCCAGTTCAATCCCTGGTACAAAAAAAAAAA
>NW_022900949.1:28037980-28054216 GCF_012274545.1 Fukomys damarensis
AAAAAAAAAAAAACAAAAAAAAAAAACAAAAAAGGAATTGCTTTGAAATTGCCCCTATACCTACAACCCCAGCCACTTGTAAATCACAGCCAGAAACCAACACTTCCTTCCTTTCTCTCAAGCACCCTCATGAGATCCTGAGCCCCAACTCCATAATATGCTTACCCACGGAGCCAGGCATGGACCACTCTGCCCAACAGCCACCAAAGTGCCTCAGTTGCTCCTTCTTGTCATCTGAGATTCATCAGCTTCTGTACTAGGGCAGACTAATACTTTCCACTCTTCTCTCTAATCTGTCTTCTCCATGGCTACCTATTACCCTCCCAAGTCCTTTCCCTGCCTGTGCTCTAGGTACTTTAGGCCTTTTACTTAGACCTCAGTGCCTCCTGTGTGCCAGCCAGTGGGGGAGCACTTTCACATTGTATCTTCTTTATGGGGTAGATACTATTTTATCAACATTCCTGATTGCTTCAGGATGCCTGGATTTAACCTTCCCAGATTTCTCTAGTCTATATGTCCTAGACACACCTGTTCCTTGCTATCCAGACTTTACTGTTCATTTTCTAGTCTAGCCACACCATCTATGTCATGACTTTTCACTGAGACAGATACTCAGATGCAGGACAGCAAAACACAGAGCTTGTAAACAGAATGGCTCTTGACAGTCCCCTCCCCCAGAGCCTCACTATGTACAGTACTCGGAGGGTTGCCAATGGACAGATGCAGACACCGGTCAAGCACAGCTAATGACGCTGTCCTCTGAGGACTGATTGTTTCAGAAAGGGATATGGGAGACCTCACAGAAAGACAGCAGAGCCAGTGCCTGTGGGCCAAAGCTCCAGGAAGGCAGACTTTCACCCACAGGGAGAACTTCCCATTGTAAAAGCGGGGTCATCGGCCGGCTTGAGAAGTAGGTATATTTATGCAGAGGCTAGAGGGTTACCTGGCAAAGATATTGCAGAGAATATTCCTCCACTAAATATGAGGTAGATAAAATGAACATTAAGGTTCCTCCTAACCCTGAGAACCCAGGATTCCAGGAAAAAAAACCTCAAAGATCTTCACTGGAAGAACTTGGACTTTCCAGGATCCACTCAAAGCAGTGATCCTACCATGCAGGCTGGGGCCAGCTCTCCTCAACCACAGAACTACACCACATGTGTGAGATACTCAAAGGACAGGAGACTGAAACTACCCTACCTAAAGCTCTGTGTTAGAGCCTGGGAATGTCCTTGGCCACCCTTGATGGTGCCTAGAGAGCTTCTCCTGCCCTGACTCCACCGAGATTGTGTACTGAAGACTTCTCAGGGATATGCAAGGCCTGGAGAACAATCCCCAAGGACTGGCCCTTGCCAGGCTGAGACACTCTGGCTCCTCCCACAAGCCTGCTGTCTGCTAGGAGCTGAGGCCTAGTCCCTGTGGGTTTGGCTACCATGGGATCTGTCTCCAGTCACCAAGAGGCTCCTGGGATGCCGAATTACACACGAGTCTGGCCACTCAGGCGTCACTGCCAAAGTCTGGCCTGTAGCCAGCCTGGGGCAGCAGCCTACAGTCAGACTGAGCAGCAGTTTCTCTCAGGAAGTGAGGCTGACTCAAACAGGTAAGAATGTGAAGTCCAGTGCTTGTGGCCAGCTGCACATAAAAAGGAAGGGGGAAATGGCCTGATGGCAGTGTAAGAAAAAAACCTGAACAACCCTGGGTTTATAGGGCGACCGGAAGTTCAGGGTTTGTGATGCTGCTGCCAAAATCTGATGTGGCTGGAGGTACAGCAGTGTCTCCGTGAGAGGAGTCAAGGTCCTCTGCTTCTTCAGCTAAGCAAGTCTCATGAAAAAGCACTGTCACCACTTCCAGTTACCTCTTTTAAGGTACACGCTAACAGAATAAAATGTGTCTCTCGAGCAGATAAGAAGGTGTGAAGTCTGAAAACAAAAATCTTTCTTCATGTGACTCTGGACAGATTAATCTCTGAACGTCAGTTTCCCAAATGGATAGACTAAAAGGACAAAATGGGGTAACTGTGAGAGCACCCAGGGCTTGCACAAGACTTAAGACTAGAATCTGTATCCCAACAAGGGTCAAATTTGGGAGTAGTGAGCTTCTTGGCACAAGAGGCATTTAAGGACCTGGACAGACTCCAGGCAGAGATGCTGTGGAGGGGTGTTGAAAAGTTACGGGCAGATGACTTCCAAGGGCTCTTTGGGCTCTGGGCACCCATTAATTCCATTTTTCAGTTCTTTGGGTATCTGCGATGAGACAAGAGATAAACCCATCTCAATAGTGCAGTCTTGAGCCCAGCAAGACCCAGGGCTGCTGGTCCTAAGCAGAGATGCCCACAGGCCAAGGCTTTGGGGGGCCTGGTAAGGACAGCAGGCTCTGCTCTCCACCAAAGCCAACTAGGCTGGTATCCTGCTGTGCAGAACCCTCAGGGCTTTGCTGATTGGAGAAGCCAGGCGCCAAGATAGAGCTGGTGAAACGCAAGCCTCCCCAGGTCAAGGGAGGAGAGCAAGTGTTTTCCTTATACAGGGCCACACACGCTCTGTTCTCCACATTCCTACCTTTCCCTGTGCTGCAGCGGAGGAATCAAAGGGGCTGGACACAGGACTGAGCAAAACTCTCTAGACTGGGGCCCAGAAGACTCAGCTCTCCTCCGGGGCAGCCATGTGACTGTGGGCACGCCATCTGCCTTCTCTTTGCAGATATGTAAGCAAAGACAGGACTGCTAGCCCAACCCATATCACATAAGGGCCGTGAGCCTTAAAATAATGACAATGCTTTTTAAACTATAAAGTGCTCAGTAAAGCAGTGATAAAAGTGAGCATCACTACTATTACTTGAACAATAGCAAATATCATTTCAGAAGAATGAAGTTACATTGTGAGAACTGCAGGCATCAGTGGAGAAGACACTGCCGGGTAGCTTCCTGTCACCTGGTACATGGTGGTTTCGTGTGCAGAGTGTTTGGGGCTGGGCCATACCATGCCCTCTGCATATCGCTGACTTAGTTCCAACAAGGCCCCTGCAGATGCAGCAAAGCCAGTTTAGAGAGAGTAAATATTAGCTCTTGAGGTGACTGGGAAGGAAACCACTGGCTTGAAGAAAAAACAAGTCCATGGATGAAGGTCTATGGGTATTTGTCAAAGGCACCTTTAATTTGCCATCCTGTGGCTTTGAGCAGACAAGCAGAGAGACAGGAGCTCCTATCTGAGGTTCCAGCAGGACGGAAGGCTGAGGAAGGAAAGACACTGAGTGACTCAACTCTTGAGGGTTATTGGCCTGAGACCAGCTGCCCCCACCAAGGAGGAAGGCCTGTGCTTGCTCAGCATATCTGAGACAGGAAATTGAGAAAGGGTCCCAGGGTCTGGCCCCAGGACAGGGGCCAGGCCAAGCTCCTTGCCGGACACGATGCAGAACTATTCTGATCAGCTCCCCCAGGCCCCGCTCCCCCGGTCTAGGACCCCAGGGAGAATGAAGCAGCAGGAAGGAATGTGGTCAGGAGGTTGTAGGTTTACTCAGAGCAAAGGGGACAGTGTGTTTTCAGCACCTTGGGCCCTTTCCAGGCTCACTCCTGCAGTTACTAGTGCCACCTTCCTTCCTCAGAAAGGTTATAAAAGGTGTCTGAGGATGAGCTATTCCTCCTTCCTTCCTGAGGGCAATCACTGCTCTGAGGGCAGAGCTTAGCTCCTGAATCGGGGCTCTCTCATAACCTAAGGACACCAGAAGTGTCCCAGGGGGGCAATCCATGAGTCTTGCGGGGGCACAGAGGGTCTGGTCACCCTAGGTCAGAATGTCAGCTTCAAGTGATTAAAGATGTCCCTGAAAGTTAAGCCAGTCCCAAAATAGTCAGTTTCTCTTAATAGTCTGTTAAGGGATCTAGTGACTAGTGGCTTTATCTGAACCTGCCCCAAGTCTCCTCAAATTCTCAGCTTACATTCACTGGGGAACCAATTCTCTAAAGCCAGTCCTGCTGTGGGAAGCAGGAAGGCCTTTTGTTTGTCCTAAATTTACCTCTTCCGAACTTGAGCGAAGCTTAGTCCCATGCTTGGGATCTGAGGGACAGCAACATCCCTTCCCCAAATGCACAGCCCTCTGGACTCCACTACTCAGAGCAGAGAGGTCCCTTCTCTGTGTTGGTCTCCTAGCGCTCAACAGACCACAGCTTGTAGAGCCTTCGTGGCCACAAAGACCTGGCTGGAAATGTGCGAAGTCTCTCTTTCGGCCAGGCCAGCACAAGAGGCTTGGCAGAATGTCCCACCAGAACCAGAGGCACTTGCACCACAACCTTCCCAGTTCCTGTGGCTGCACAGTCTGGATCACGCTTCCTAGATCTGGAAGATTTTTAAAAGTCACCTGCTCCACCAGTCCCAGCCCCAGCCCATGCTCATCCTGTGCCTGCCTGAACATCAGCAAGGATGTGACAGCCACATGCCACTCCCCAGAACAGCCGTTTCCTCTCAGTAGTGTTCACAAGTTGACTGCTTGCGTTGCATCAAAACCTGTTTTCCAGCAGATTTGCCTTTGGAAGAATTTCTAACCCATGACAGCACCAGAGCTGAAGGTGCTGACTCATGAGCTCCTTGAGACAATTGCCTCCTCCAACCTCCAGGTCTCCTTCTGAGCATATTCTGCTTAGACGTAAGAGTTTGTCCTGGTTAGATTGTGACTCTCAGACTGAAAATGACATTCCAGATGTGGTTTTATTGGCTTGGGGAAAAACAGAAATAGAAGCTCATCTTTGCCCTGGCACCAGATGCGTATTAATGCTTTCAAAGGCTGAGCTTAGAATCACCTGCCATGTGTCTACCTAACAAGACAAACTGAGGGGCACTGAAGAGATCAGAGCCCTGCTTACCCATCAGTGTCTGAAATTCCTGCATTAGCATTTCAGCTTTTAGCTCTGGAAGATGCTACAGGACAAAGAAAGAGTGGGACCACTGTCATGAGGAGTGAAAGAAGATCAGTTATGTGAAGGAGAGCACTAACTCCACTGGTTGACCTGACTTGGTCCACAGACTTGGTCTCCCGCTTCTTCCTGGAAGACGTGGAATAGTCCCCACCTCTCCAGAGCCCCGGGATGCAAGGCTCATCGCAATCTGGGATGACAGACCCCAGAGGTCTGCAAATGTGCTGAGGGACAGTCAAACAGGGCTACAGGGAGGAGGCTCTATTAGTAGAGACCCTGGACATCTCTGGCCACCAGGTGTCACTGCCACCCTGAGAACAGTGTCCCTACTTGTGGAGAGGGTGAACTGCCCAGAAGCCAAGGACAACTCACAATTTACAACTCCGGCAGCCCAGTCCTACTAGGCTGTAGCCAAGCCCCCATGAGCCGAATCAGGCTTAGCCACCACCTCCTGGCATTCGAGGGTACGGCTACTCCTCCTTCCTATGACCACCCCAGCTGTGTGTTTTCCATAATGAACAAGGATGGGGAGCTAGCTGGAGCAGCCCTCTGCTCACCACCTTCCCCTTCCCCGTCTGCCGGCCCCACTCAGTGCCTTCCATAGCCACAGAAATGAAAACCCTGGTGGAAGACCGCAGGCATGGACAGAGAGAGAAGCAGGTGAGCAGCTGGGCTCTTCCCAGTCATTGAGAGAGGCTGGCCTGAGGGGCCTGACTGAGGAATAGCACTAAAGCTGGAACAGCATCCAGGGGCTCTGCTGGCCATTTGAAATCCAGGCCAAGCCGGGTAATGGCATCGGTGCACATCCCTGCTACCTGTGCACTGCCAGGTCTCCACAGGCTCCTACATCAACCCCAAACAGGCTGACAGGACAGTTAAAGAGGGAAAGAGAGGTGTGAGTGGCTCGCCTCGAGAGGAGGAGCATTTTTTCACTGTCATTTGTAGAAAATTGCTAAAGGGAGTGATATGATTAGTCACAAAAAGCAGAGAGACTTAGTTTTGTGATTGTTGTTTATATATTCTACATATATATTCTACAGACAACAGACTGCACATGCACAAAGCACTCTCCACCAACCTATTTTTTTTTTCTAGCACTGGAGATCGAACCCAAGGCCTCCTCCCTGAGCTACAGCCACAGCCTTATTTGTTTGTTTGTTTGTTTGCTTGAAACGGGGTCTCACTAAGCTACTACATTGCCTGGGCTAGGCTTGAACTTGTGATCCTCCTGCCTCAGCCTGCCAAGTGCTGGGATTACAGGCATGGGCCACCACACCTGGCTCCCGCCACCCTCCTTCGTATACCTCTGATGTACAGTCATTTGCCACATAAAGACATTTAGGCCCATGACTGACCACACATGTGGCAGTGGACCCACGAGTTTACACTGCCCAGCGACCACACAGCCTTGAGCATGCAAGTGCATGAGACCACAGTTGGGTGGCCAGTGGTTAGGTGACTTAGGACTGTATGCAGGACAGTGGCTGCTATGTGCTTTATACTTTGCTAAGCCCTGGAGACAAAGTGGTGGGAAAATCCCGACTCCTGAGGAACATACGTTCTAGTGGAAGTGGTAAAGAAATGAACAGACAAGAATAATCTTAGCTGAAAGTGCACCCAGACAATTAAAAGGAGAGGTGGTAGCCAATGAGTCAGTGGCAGCTTTGGACTGCTGCTTGAGGAAATAGTTACATTGTCATGAAAGAGCAAGCTGTGCCATAAGGCAAGGGGGCAGGGGTGCATCTCAGAGAGAAAAGCCAACCCATACACAGGCTCTTCCCTTACCAGTGTACCTAGGGCACCTCAGATGAGAGGGAGGATGGGACAGGGCACAGAGGGGCCTACAGGAAAAACTGGCTAATCTGCTAGGGGGGACACTGGGTGAGGGGGACGGACAGTGCTTAAGGGAATGAAATACGACTTCTGCTCTGACCATGTTAGGTTCAAGATGCCCTTTAGATGGGTCAGGAAAGGTGTCAAACAGGAGTCATATGCGTGGATCTGGAATTCAAAGGAGTGGCCAGGGAAGGGTAGGTACAGCCGAGCCTGGATCACCAAGAAACATGCACTAACTGGGTTCTGAGTCCTGACACTCAGAGGTTCAGCAGAAGTACAGAGGTCGGTAAAGAAGGCTGAGAAGGAGCCAATGGGACAAAATGAAAACCAGGCAAGGGTTGCTACAGGATCATAACAGAGAAAGTGGTCAACTACACCAAAGGCCACTGCCAAGCCTGCAAGGTCAGAATGGAAGTGACCACCCGACTTGTGATATGGTGAAATCTAACCACAGGGCCTGATTTTTTAAATAATAAAAATCTTTCTCTTCTTTTCCTCCTCCCCCTTCCCTACCCCCTGGTGGTAAAGACTGAACCCAGGGTATTGTGCATTCTAAGTACAGGTACAAGCTCTACAACTGAGCTACAGCCCAGTGCAAGTCAGCTGAAGGTGTGCAACACTCACGATGGCTAATATACAAAGACATTCTGCTGCACAAGGTCACTGTCACCTTGGGTACCCAGAAAGAGGCAGAGCTGTGTCTATTGGCCCAGAAGTTCCACTTCCCCAGTATCAGTGAGGATGCATGTATTGTATTCCACTCAAAGATATTCTCAGAGCACATGAGATATTTAATTTCTCTCATACGACAAGTGGGAAAACAGATCCAGAGAGGGAAGTGACTTACCAATTGTCACACATTTTATTTTAGTCAATTTTGAAAGGGGATATGTCTTAAACTTTATGTTTCTAGGCTTTTAAAAACAGAATATAGAGCATGGACTAAAATACCAGTATTCCCTGTCTTGATGATTCAGGCTCATTATTATGTTTATCAACAATACTTCTATGCTATCATTCTGTGACTGCCTAAAGTCTCGTGCGATTTGCTTCTAGCCTAAGTAGTCCAGATTATTTTCTATTGTTTCTTCTCCCCCATCTAGGACAGGGCTGTCAGCCTTTTCTTCTTTCTTATTGGAGAATTTCTAGAACCCAACTACTTTGCTTCTGAGTCAGTATAATCTTTGGGTACAGTATAATCATGTTAAAGCACTTATCTTCCAAAAAGGGAGCGATAATCCCCAAACGTAGGGTTGTGGGGATCCAAGCCCACTCTGTTTACTTAACATAATAAAACCAGTTAACCTTTACTGAGTGCCTCATTTTGCGCTATGCCACATTTTAGATTCTTCATTTATTTCCCATAACAACCCTGTGAAATAGGGGCTGTAGTTAGCTTTCCTGAGGCACAGTTAAGAACCTTGACCACTGACACAAAGTCAATGCACGCAGGGTTTGGAAATCAAATTGGCTAGTTTTCATTTCAAAGCCAACGTTCTGAACCATTATTCTATTGTACTTCCCTATCTGAAGTTGGCTTTTGAAGGAAAGATTTCTGATTTACAAATGATAAAACCTGAGTTCCAAAATGGGGTTAATCCTCCCCACCTCCAGTTATACAGCTGTTTAGAGAAAAAGCCAGACTAGGGCTCAGTTGTTTGATTCATTATTCTGAATTCTTACCACTTCATTATACAAAAGTCCAGTGGAGGGAAAAGCTTGGGAACATTTTTGAAACTTGAGATGCCTCCTTCATGTAACATTTGGTCTGTGCTCTCTCCCCATTTCTCAGGCCTACTGTAGAGCCACGGGGCCTCATGGTCCACAAAAACTTCAGTGTGGCTTTCCCAGCTGACCGGTGGCTGGCACACAGTCACTGGGATGAGTCACGTCACCTGAAGAACGACATCTCCTCTCCCTTAGGAAGAAAAGCAGATTTTTTCATTTGAGTTTTGCCTTGAGACTCTCTCGCAGAATGAGGGACCTAACTCCCATTTTCACAAATCATCAGATTTCTCAGAAAGATCCTCCTTTCTTTACATAGGTGTTGTGAACAGCTAGTGAGTGCTCTGACCCAGCCCTTCCTCAGAAGCCTCCCAGTTTAAAAATGCAGAGTCCCTGGGAGATAACCAGGCCTCCAGAGGGACGGTGAGAAAGAAGACAGAAGGAAAGGCTCCTTAGATTCCATCCAGGCCTGTGGGCATCCAACCTCTACACGTCCTAGAGCCTCAGCATCTGTAGCAGCCATTCCTGGCTCTTTGGCATCTCTCCGCAGCTGCTTACCTGTGGCTGCTGGGTGGTCAAGGGTCTCTGAGGAGACAGGACCGGAGTCCTGGACAGCAGCTGGTTCATCTTGCTGATGATCAGCTCGGTGATGAGCTGTCTGTCCTCTGCTTGGTGTTCCCCGATCAGTGGCATGCTACAGTCCATGACCTGGTGGAAGATGTGGCCCAGGTAAGGAAAGGGTCTGGAAACATAAAAGTCCTCACATGGTTTTTCTGATTGGTGCACTGTAAGCCAGCAAAGACACACAGGTGATGAAGCAGGTGTCCTTGTCTTCAACTGGAAGCAATTTCCTTAGCAGACATTGGCCTTTTGTCTCCTCCTCCTGTAAACCTTGGCCTTGGGCCCCTTCCCTTTACCTCCACCCAGCCAGGGCTCAGTGAGAAGGAGACTGCAGGCTAGAGATAGTGGGAAGTGCAGAGAGCAAGGAGAGGGTACAGCCAACCTCAGAGTAGCCCACAGTGGAGCAGGAAGACATGAAGGACATTTCCTTAAGTCTCTGATGAACAGGAGGCAGTTTTCATCCCCGTGACTTAAACTGGTACCATCTCTGTCTCCCCAGCACATTCTGCTCATTGAATGACTAGACTCTTGCCCTTGTTCCTGACCTGGGTGGCCTTCCCTGATTTCCACTAATCCTTTTCCTTCCTCTGTCTTGTGGTCCAGATCAATAATTTCCTCTATGAGGAAATGATTGCCTTGCGGCTCAGACTCTCATTTATGGAAGAGAAACCTGAGGCCCCGTTGGAGTGGGGAGGTGTGGCCAACCAGAGGCTGCATGCTAAGCAGGCCACAGGGCAGATTCCAAACCTAAACCCACCTTGGGCTCCTCATACTAGTACTCTGGAAGCACCACCAACTCCTGGCAAGGAAGACTGGGCAGCAGTGAAGAATTTACACAGCTGAGGATTCCCTTCTGATACAGGAAAAAAAGAGTGAGCAAATTCTGAGAGAAACAGGCTGAGTAAACTGTCTCCAAGGCTCTGAGAGATGCTGAGAAGAATCTCCTACATCCAGGTGTCCAGGCTGAGACACCCATTCGTCCTGTGGCATGAGGCACATGCCCGAGGCGTTAGGCCTCCGTTGTCTCCGTTGGAAATGAGCAGGCTGGACCAACTGACCTGAAGACAGCTCTCTAAGACTAAGAATGTGAAAATCCCAACAGATTCAAAGAGGAGTGCATCAGGTTGAGATCCCAGGAACCCAGAGCTGGCATCCATTGCCCATGGCCTGGGTTAGCTGAGCAGGCTGAAACCATAGAGTCTCTTCCCACTTGTGGAGGGATCTTGCTATGTGGATCTGCCATCTGGGACCTTCTCATAACTCAGGAGACTTTAAACTAAATGCCGTCTGGGCTGCCCCACATAGTTTTCCAGCCAAAAGTGTGGCATGAGGCCCTGAGAGCTATTTCTTATTGAGATACTCTGTGGACCAGACTTACCTCAAAAATGTAGTCTTTCCCATCTTTGCCATGTACAGCTTTGACAGCACAGATATCAAGGCCACCAAACATCTCAGAGCAGGTGTCCACCCACAGCTTGTACCTGGTGGGGATGGAAAGGGGTCCTGAGATGAGGGCCTTAGCTCATTGTAGGCATGCTTGCCAACCAGGCTGTCCTGTTGCCTCCACCTCTCCTGTTCCCCATCCCCAACCCCCAACCCTTTCAAGCATGGTCCCTTATTTACAATGCCTTCCCTCTCTGCTCTCCTGTTCGTACTCATCTTTCCAAGCCCAAAAGAGGTCTCTCCTCTGCTAGACCTTCCTTGGCTATCCCAGTCCATACTAACTACTACTCCTTTCTCAGTGCTTCTGTAGTAGGCACAGTCTTTATCTCCATAGCTGAGCACGTGAGTGGGTCCTGCCCAGTCTGGCTAACTGGCTGCTGGGGCCTCTGCGTCTTCTGTATCCTCTCTTTGAGGAGGCTGCCTTGGGCAGGCTCATTTCTTGTTTCTTCCGCATGGAGGCTGCCTACTCACTGGGGCTCAGGCGCCTCTCACTCACCTGTCTGACATGGCGATCTGCTCCAGCATTGCAGAGCCAGTGTTCGTCTTCCAGTTCCCTGAGATCGATGTCCTCCTACAACAAGGTCCACCAGGGATAGGAAAGGCCATGAGCCACACCAGCAAGAGGAGAGTGTGCAGCCTTCCAGAATTTGGCTCACTGCCTCTCGCGCCAACAGGCTCACACTGGACAGCTGTCTGCTGAGCTTCAAGCCCACTGCCTTGCCAAACCCTACCTGGGAAGCCCTCCTTTCTCTACAAGGGTCTAGCTCAGGAGGGTCTGACTCCATGGAGCTTGTACTGATCTTCAACCAGATGAGCTCTTGCTCCCCCTCAGGATTTTACCTATGCCTTAGTGATGACCTTACCTCTACTTCTTTCCTTAGTTATTGGAGCTGAGTTTTAAGCCAAGACTGTCCACAGCTGTGGAAAACACCCGAGGGCCACACTGTGTCTTGTACCCGCAGCAGCCTATTGCTCAGCATCTGGGCCCACTCGGTATGCGCAAATCGAACCCCACTCATCCTGGGAACTCCTGCAGTGTCCTGTGAGTATGGCCCAGTGTCTTCCTTACTGGCACACTCACCCAGTCACCCAACAGGCTACTTCTGAGGGCCACTACAAGCTCAGCACTGTGATCTGGAAGTCAGTAACACCCCACCCCCACCCCCAGCTGCCTCATCCATCAAACCGAACTGACAGCATCCAGCCACCAGCCTCTGTTGTGCTCACTGCACCCTCCAGCCATGGGCACAAGCTATGTCGATTAGTTTGGGCCCAAAAGGAGGCAGATGACCAGGTTTCTGGTTCTGGATTTTCTCTGGACTGGCTGGCTGACCATTGGAGAGTCACTTCACCTCACTGAGCTGTTCTTATCTGTAAACTCAGGGTTGCAGATTGGTACTCAGGGATCAACTGGGACAGGTTTAAGTAAACTGCAAAGCACTAAGAATATATCTCTTAAATTCTTAGTCTTCACCTAGACACAGTCAAAGACAAAGGGATGCTCTGGGGAACAGAAGGGTTCTCCCCAGAGAACTGACTCTAGACAGGAGAAGCTGTATATCTGCCCAGATTTCCCAAGCCCTGAGGCAGCCCTGTGAGCCTACTATGGGGAATGACAGGTCTCATACTGGATGGTGCTGAGGCTTCCAAGGTGCCTCCTCACCCATCCCTCAAAGAAGCCTCCTGTCAAAGTCCTGCTGTGAGAGGCTAGAATTCTGGCCTGCTTTACTGACACGCACACGAAGACCCAGAAAGTCTGTGTGACTGTCCAACAGTCAAAGCAGATATGGATACAAATCCAGGAATCTTGGTTCCCTCGGTGTGATGGGCTTTCCCTCTACCCAAACAAATAAACAGCTGAATGGTTTGCAAAGCCTGAGTAGAAACACAGAGCCAAAAGCCACACTAAAAACAACTCTGCATTCCTAACAGCAGTGGTTTACAAATACAGTATGTCCTCGTGACTATTCTCAAGGCACTCACTTCCTTGTCCCCAGCACTGAGGTATGAAACCTGTCAGAGATTGAGAAACTAATGTAAGTAATAATAATGTCTCTTCCATTTGAGCAGCACTGTAAAGCCTGCAAAGTCCCCTGAGTCCCCTCATCTGAGCTCTGCTAAGTCAATTCTTTCTTCTGAGAGCAGAGATGGCCACAAGCCTGGGGAGAGGTGAGACAGGGAGAAGCGGAGAGGGTCTAAACGTTCCTTCCAATCACTGCTGGTCCGTTGCAAAACAAAAACAAAAAACCCACACAATCAGAATATGCATTCTTTTTGGCTGCACATGGGTCATTCTCCAAAAAGTGGATACACGCTGAGGCCACACTCTTAGGTGAAATTAATAGGACACACATTTGTAAATACCAAATAGTTTCTCTGGTGTGAAAATATACAAGTATAAATGAGGATCAAAATGTATAATTGATATTATGTAATAGGAAGAAAAGGTCTAAAGGAGTAGGGGAAGTGGGAGGGGTAGGGGAAAGGTAAGAAGGGAAAAGAAAAAATATGAGAAAAGGAAAAATATGGGAACAAAGTCTTTGTAAATAGGTAGGGTGGAGGGGGTGAAGGGAGGGCAGGGGAAGGGACAAAAAATAAGAACCAAGATACGTTATGGAAAGGTGCAAGATCCCAGCGATTAAAGTAACTGTATTGTATACCTAAATTGTACCAATAAAGTTAATGGAAAAAAACCAAAAAAACAAAAACAAGTCAATGTCCCCCAAAGCTTCTCCAGTTGGCCACTTTCTGTCAACATCTGGGACTTCCCATGCTTCATTTAAATTGTGTTTAGAAGCCCTATGTCTTAAAAATGTGGTGTCTCTCTTTAAGGATCACAATTCTTGTTCCACTATTGTCATCAATAAATGTTGTTTAGTTATTCATTTATTCGCGTATGTTAGTGGTAGGAAGGTGGGAACCCAGGGACTCATGCATACTAGGCAAGAGCTGTACTACTGAGCTACATTCTAAAAGAAAATATCTGCTTTCCTAAATATATGAAAATATCTAGTTTTCTGCTTCTTTTGGCTAGTTTTGAGAAAGGTCTTTAAGCTATTCATCTTATATTGTGCCTGTTTCTTAAGCAACCCTAGAAGCCTTTTCTGAAGTGGGAAGACCATAATCATAAAATTACAGACTTTTAAAAAGTTGGAATCCAGTCAATAAGTGTGAAAAAAAAAATCCCTCTATGTTGGGAGTGCAGCACCATGGTAGAGAGGTAGAGTGTGTACTTAGTTGGTGTTAGGTTCTGGGTTTAATCTTCAGCACCAAACCAAACAGAAGAAGCTCTGTACATCAGTTCTCCGCAAGGGCCCCTTCCTGTGTGTGCACGGTGCTTACTGTGTGCGTGCTGCTATGCAAGGTGCAGGCTCCATCCTGCTTGCCTGCCAGGACCTGTGTGTGGGAGGAGCACAAGACAAAACGCCTGTGCTAAAGGTGTAGGACAAACTACAAGGAAGCAGCCTCTCACAAATTCCAGGGCTTTGGGAAGAGGAGGATGAAGGCATGAAAAGACAGACAACTGAGAAGGGGCAGAAGCCTCCACCCTGATGTCTGCTGAAGTCCCAGAGGGCAAAGATCAAATTCCTATTAATAGTGTTCCTTCTCTGTAATGAAAATATCATGTTAAATGTTCTCTAAAGTGGGAAATCAGTATTTCCAAACTTGGAAGTATGAGCCACTCGCATTCTTGTGTGTTTTACGGAAGGGAAGGGAGTGTTGTGTTTCAAAGGAGGGAGTAGTTAACTTTCCATTCTGCTAAATGGGCCCCTGCGTTCTTGTCACCACTAAGATTGAATGCTGTGTAGCATTTTGAGGGCTCAGTATTTACAAGTTAAATTTTTTTCTTTGGCACTCTGGTAAAGCATATGGGTTTCTTTCAATGTATAAGATGAGTAGTAAATGTATAAAATAAAGTACACAGTCTCACAAAAGTACCAAGTAGGAGTTACCACAAACACTTCCTTAATAAATAAATCTGTGACTAGTCAATCTATGTTTCTCTAAATAACAGGTTGTAGTGCCAGGATTAATGATGACCACGATTTTAAAATAATAATGACAGTAACTGGTATATAGAGATATCTGTCAGGGCTATAGTGTAACACAAAAATATCTGTGATTATCTTTAGCGACAAAGTCCTATATAGTGCTACTCCTGTAGCCTGTAACTTCTGTTCATAACTGAAGAGAAAGCTAAATTTTACTTAGGCTAGTGAAAATAAATATCAATTTTTCTTTTCATCTTAGTTCACAGAAGCCTCTCCTTGATTTAAAAAGAACCTGGGTTAAGAATCCCTTTCTCTGTTTCCTCCTTGGGGGCCAGATGAGGTTACCCTGAGGGTTGGCTGTCGAGGGCAATGAGGAGCACCTACTAGGACCCCCACCTACTCACATGTAAGCCTTGTAGTTGTTGCCGATCTTCTGGACTCGGATGTCATACTTGGCGTCAATGAAGGGCTCTGCTGTGGCATAGGTCTGGGTGAGGGCCACCACACTAGCGATGTCCTGGAAGTCATAGTGGTTTTCCACTTTGACCTAGGTTGGAGTAAGGCAGAGAGGGAGAAGGGGGGGTATATACATATACACGCCGAGAAGTCACAAGGGCCTAGAGCTTCAAGCCTATCACGATGCTTCTGATCCAGGCACAAACATGGGTGCCACATCTCTGGACGCCCCTGCTCTCTAGCTTCCCTCCCCAGCACTCGGGGTCACACTTCTCGAAAGTACCCAAGGAATCAATCAGGTGACCTATTCTCTGCTTGCTGAAAGAGGCTGAGAAGCTCTCCTTCAAAGGGGCCAGATCCTCTCCTTGGAAAGAATTCAGCCGCAGAGGAAGATGAGCACTCCACGGATGGGCTTTCTGAGAGAAACCTAGGGTATCAGAGGTCCCTCTGCCTTACCTTGCCCATGCCCGAGTGAGCGTGACCGATCTTCACCACCACAGGGAATGTGGGCAGCGTCAGCTGAGAGCACAGAAGAGAAGGACAAACTAGTCAGCATGTGCCTGTCTCTGTAGAATCCTACAAATGCTTTCCTTGGGAACACCTCTCAGGGGGCCCTTCAAACCACCTGCTTGCTTTATCAATTAAAAGAGTGAGTCCACAGAATGTCAGTGATTTTCCCAAAGGCAAAATGTTAGAGGCAGGGTGAGAAGAGTCCTGTTCTCCTGTTTGGTACTTTCTATGTCTCATTGTTTCGACACACTCTGCATTAGACAAACCCTGGGCAGGAGTGGCTGTCAGAGATTTTTTTTTTTAAATGTACCTTTGAAAGGCTAAATTTAACTGTATATAAATTGGACCTTAATAAACCTGAAGGGTTTTTTTTAATCCTTTTTTTTTCAGTGATATTTGAAATGGAATACAGCACCTCACGCATTCTAGACAAATGTTCTGCCACTGGGCCACACCCCAGCCTCTTTGGCCTCTTAATGTCCCTTGTACCCTGCACCTCTTAGTACTTGCCCCCTTCAACACCCAGCTTTCCTGCACTGAGCTGCGGTCCTTGTCCTCTCTGATATCCCTGCTCAGCAGCACCACAAACTCAGTCAAACTCAGCTTAGTGTGTAAGGCCTACTTCCAACCTACTTGGGGTCTAGAAGAGAGCTGATGTAAGAATTCCACATGTTTATCCTTGGAAAGAGACTTTCATGAAAAGTAAACTTCACCTTGAGGTAGCCCTGTTTTTTTTTTTTTTTTTTTTTTTTT
>NW_022900949.1:28056063-28057663 GCF_012274545.1 Fukomys damarensis
TTTTTGAGACAGGGTCTCACTATGTAGTTGAGACTGACCTGGAACTCACTATGTAGCCCAGGCTGGTCTCGAACTCACAGTGATCCTCCTGCCTCAGCCTCCCGAGTGCTGGGATTACAGGCGTGTGCTACCATGCCCGGCTCAGAGGTAGCCCTGTTTTGACAGAGGAACAATAAAAACTTGACATAGTTGTTCTCCAAAGGCAGGCTCTTAAGCTGTAACAAAATGCAGGTGGAAGAAGGAACATGGTACAGTGGTAAGAATGCTAGAGCAGGCACCAGACTTGTATTCTCGTCCTCTCTGTCACTCACCTCTAGCTCACTGAGTTTCAACTTTCCTGTCTGTCAAGTGACAAGATGGGACTGGATGCTTTTTGAGGCACCTGCAAGTAACACCAGTCTATCTTGGGGCAGACACTGTACAAAGGGCCAACCTGGACACAGACTTGGACCTATCCTTTCTCAGCCTGACTCAGCTCTCTTGCAATTTCCTCAAACATCACTAGCACCAACCAAGTGAAAAGCTACCCTCTGAAGGAATAATGCTGATGAAAAGTCAGATTCTGGTGGAACCTGGGTGTGACCAGGCACTGAGTGAGGGTGTCAGCATTCCTGGCTGAGCCCAGTGGAACTGGGGAAAAGGAATTTCAAAGGGCTTTAGAGCGTATGTACTTGTAGCCTGAAGTAGAACCCAGCTTCCTACTTTCCAGTTGAGGCCTGGAGCACTATCCTGTCAACAGTGGATGCAGCTTGGGTCATAGTGACCCCCAGCACCCCGCCTCTGTATTATGACACAGTCTCTAGTGGGCAGTGATATGGAGGGAGAATCAGGGTGGCCCAGGGCCTGGACACAGGATATTGAGGCCTGACGTTTGCCCTAGCTGATGGGACACCCGTGTTCCAAGAGCACTGCCCCAGCTATCGGAGAGTCTAAGGCCTGGCTATGAGAAAGGGTTTCTAAAGCACTGGCTGCTTTCTTTGACATCTCTCCCCACCCCCCAGCCGACAGAGCCAAGACACACACACACCCCAACTTTCTCTGTCCCATTCCCTTACTGTTTGCTGTTGCTCTGGAGCCTCATAAATAGGGCATTGAAAACACTTCCTGCAGCTGAAAGAAGCCCTGAGTAGCTTGTCTCATTCCCAGTATGCAGCGCAGCAAGGGGTCCGTCCTTCTCTGTCACTGTCTCTTTTGCCTGTTGTAATTCTGTCTGCCTCTCTTTGACTCTGCATGTCTCACTCTCCGACCGTGCCTCCCTCATTCGCTTCTGCCGCTTGAAGCGAGGCCCCTTCCTCTTTCTGCCCTTTCACATTTGCCTTTGGTGCTCTTTGCATCTTTCTCCCCCATACAGATACCTTCCTTCTCCCAGGGCCTTCCCTCCACTTCAGACCCTAGGCTGACAGGGTCTGTGGTCTAGGGCATTGGGACCCGCAGCAGCCCGGCGGTGGCCACAAGCCAAAGGAGGGCGGAGCTCATGGGGCGGGACTGGCCGCAGGGGCCACCTCATAAATCCTGGCCAGTGGAGCTGCGAGGTCTGGAGGAGCCCTGGAGGGGCGGCTCGATCCTACAGACCCCACACGTCCTAGTGGAGCTTTGCGGA
>NW_022900949.1:28066629-28080153 GCF_012274545.1 Fukomys damarensis
GCAAGGGAGGGGCGGGGGAGCAGAGGGGTAGAGAGAGGAGGGGATGATGGAGTAGGATGACCTGCAGGCTAGGAGACTGGGGAGGAGGGAGGATCTGAGCTCCTCCTGCGGAGGCTGATGTGGGGATGTCATAGCAGTCTGGTCTGTAAGGGAGGGAGACTGTGTCAGGGGCCTCTGTAGCGACCCTTCCCCCAGGTCCTACTGCAGCCGGGGCACAGCGTCCATCAGGTGTCTCTGGCTGTCCAGTCATTACTACTGGACTAGGGTGGAGTAGAGGAAGAGACGGAATGGCCATGAAGCTCTCTGTCCAGCGCTGGAACTGAGGGGCCACTGTGCCCTAATACATACCTTTTGCCCCTTCTTTCTCCTCACTTGGAAGCCCTTCCCCAGGCCCCTAAACGTATCCTTCCAGGCCGCTCTTCTCCAAACCCCAGCATCTCTGACGTCCCTGCTCCCACTATGCTATGCTAGTGTCCTTTGCACTCGTGTCCCTACTAGACCAAGAGTTCCACAGGCCTGAGACCTGGTCTTGCAGACATCTGTGGCCTCATGCCTAGCACAGGGCCTTCATATGCAGTTTCTGACAGATGCCCACACGGCAAGAGATGGGCATCCTCAATGCAGGGTCAGGTGTGCTTGAATGCAAAAAACGTTACTAACATCTGCTCTGGGTGAGCTCTGAGGCCTGCGGCAATGAACAGAAGAGCCCACACCAGGGCCTTCAGTCGAGGTTCCTCCTCTCTCCAGCCCTGGACTCCTACCCTGCCACTGCTCAGGCACTGTGGAGAACCAGAGTCTTCCGAGTGAGCAAGTTCAAGGGGCCAGATGAGCACAGAGGGGAAGACCTTGGGCACTGTGGAGCAGGTGTCTCCAGGTCCCATGTGCAGACACAGCACACTGTTTATACCCCAGTGACACCTAAA
The DNA here is from genome assembly GCF_012274545.1 of Fukomys damarensis. Taxonomy (NCBI): domain Eukaryota; kingdom Metazoa; phylum Chordata; class Mammalia; order Rodentia; family Bathyergidae; genus Fukomys; species Fukomys damarensis. The sequence goes on from NW_022900949.1 coordinate 28,067,553, forward strand.
CCAAGAGCCTAGCAACAATCTCCAGGGACCCCAGAGCATGTGTTTCGCAGTTGCACTGCGCCCACAAGGGCTGAAGTTCTGCCCTTTTCCTCCACAGTGATCCGGGCCAAAATCTCCAGTGAGAAGGTAGTTCCTGCCAGTGCAGATCCTGCTGACACTCAAAAAATGATCCGGTATGAAATCAAACAGATAAAGGTACATGGGGACAGGACAGGGTGTTCCCCCGCAACAGCCCCTGGAGGGGATGGAGCGTGCGCTTGAGAGGGGCAGGACTGCCTGGCCTGCCCAGGCAGTCTGGCTCCCTAGTGCTGTGGAAGGGGAGAGATGGTGGGGGCAGGGCCCATGAATCCAGACAGTGCAGGGCGGGCCTCGGTGTCTCACTGGTCCCACAGCTGCCTGCGTGTGGGCCACTGGAGGACCTCCCCTCTCACAGGAAAAAGCCAAGGTTTAGATTTTTTTTTTTTTAAGACAAAACAAACCAGTAGTCATCTGTGTGCATTACTTCCTGAACTGCACTTTTGCTTAATATGTTTAGAGAAATGAGAAGGTTTTGCCTCTTAATACATAAATTACATTCACTACTTTTTGTAATTGCTTTTCAGATGTTTAAAGGGTTTGAGAAAGTCAAGGATGTTCAGTACGTCTACACACCTTTCGACTCTTCTCTTTGCGGTGTGAAACTAGAAGCCAACAGCCAGAGGCAGTATCTTTTGACTGGTAAGTTAGAAACCAGCAACTGGCCTCCAAAGAGACAAGAGTAGTGATGACGTCCAGAGGAGCCTTGGTGACCTTCTTTTTGATACAGGAGTCCTCACAGTGGTCATGGCCTCCACTTCACTAGGTTAAGGCAGGCTGCTCTCCCCACCCAGGGCAACAAGTTCCAATTTGAAACAATTTTAATTGGCACTAGATTTTTGGCATTTTGAGCCAAAATCTGCCCCCTGAAACTGGTCCTTATGGGTTCATCTCTGCCCTCTGCCAAGGGCCTAGTGGGAGCCTGGGGTCTAACACAGTTCTCTCCCCCATGATGTGGGCCCAGGTAAACCTTCCCTATATGAAATGGCTACATAATGAATGAACGCAACAGTAAATTATTTTGGAGCTCAGGGAACAGAAGGGTTTGTGAGACTGTGAACAATCGTGGAAGCTGCACTGTGGAAGTGGGGTCTACACTGGCCCAAAGAGATGAAGAGTACTTAGAAGGAAAGCAAGGAAAATAAAAAGCACTGCAGGAGGGGAGAACAGGTGGAAAACTTCTGCTATCCATCCATCCAACAATGAATGACCGCCTACTATAAACTGCCAGGCCTTGGGCAGGAGAGGAGACGTTCAGGAACAAGTCACAGTCTCAGCAGTCCCACACTAGGCATGGCTTGCGAGGAGGGACAGACTCTCCAACTCCAAGGACATACACTTGTGCTGGCCTGGGGTAGAGAGGTACAAGCTGGGCTCCATTGAGCTCGCCATTCCCAGGACTGACCCACCAGACCTTTGTAACCTCTGATATCTACCTTGTTCCCAAGCACCTCACCTGCATGCCCAGCCCTTTGCCAGGCCCTGGGGGGCCTATGCCCAGCCCTCTGTTAGGACTTGGGCCCAGAAGCTCTAGTAGCAGACTACTGATGCCACACTGTCTTCCATCTCCCCATGAAGGGCAGGTCCTCGGTGATGGGAAAGTTTTCATCCACCTGTGCAACTACATCGAGCCCTGGGAGGACCTGTCCTTGGTGCAGAGGGAGAGTCTGAATCATCACTACCATCTGAACTGCGGCTGCCATGTAAGGGGGATCCCTTTCCAAGGTCTCTGGGGCAGGGGAAGGGGCTTGAGTCTTGTAGCCTCAGGCATTCTTTGATTCATTTACTCTACTGTACTTGAGCTCTGCATGACCAGCCACTGTATGAAGTCAGAACACAGAAACAGGTCCACAATCCCTGACCTCAAAGAACTTACATTTTGGTTGGGAAAGTGGCCATCAAATAAGGCAGACTGAGATGGCACTAACACAGCCACACTTAAAAGATGTCTATTCTTTCCAGGCCCTGTAATAATGAGTTTTTAAAATTTAATTTAGTCTCTATAACAAATTTGTGAAGAATTAAGATTTTTACTCCAAGGTAAAGAAACTAAAGCTCTGGGAAGTGAAGTAACTTGCTCAAGGTCAGTGGTGGAGTAGGAACCACCAGGCCTGATTGCAGAGATGACATCAGAGGGGTGACACTATACTCCAGGAGCATGGGGAGGGAGAATTCAGGTGAAGTCTGGGGATGAAGGGCTTCCTAAGACGGGGCAGCTGAGATGGGCCGTGAGGATATGTAGGAGCCTAAAAGGCAGCAATGGAAAAGGAAAGACATCTACTCACTTTTATGCATATGGCCATGATTCTAGATCACCACCTGCTACATGGTGCCCTGTACCATCTCGGCCCCCAATGAGTGCCTGTGGACAGACTGGCTGCTGGAACAGAAGCTCTACGGGTACCAGGCCCAGCATTACGTCTGCATGAAGCATGTTGATGGCACCTGCAGCTGGTACCGGGGCCACCTGCCCCTCAGGAAGGAGTTTGTTGACATTATCCAGCCCTAGTAGGAACTACTGACCCCCATGGGATTCAAGAGTCCTGAGGACCAAGCCAGTTCTCCTTCATGTGGAGCTCTACCACCACCTGCCCTATTGCTGCCAGCCAAGTGGACGGCCCAGCCAGCATCATGGCGGGAAGGGGCGTGTTACAGCTTGCACCCCAGATCCCAGCCCACAGCCTGTCAAGGGCAGCCTGACTTTTCTGTCCTACCCTCGGGCCTCTCTCCTCCTCCCAAATCCCATTAATCTAGCTCATACTAGTTACTGAAAGTTTTGGTTCTAGCTTAGTTTGTTTTTCAAAGCCAGAACTCTTCCCTTTTTCCCCAGAAAAATCTTTTCCTTTCCCTTTACTGACCTGAGAGAGGAGAAGAGGTGAATGCTATACACAGCGATGGTGAGACTTGGTGGTATGCAACGCAGAGGGTAGGTGAATGGTACCATAAACAGGTTGGCTGTCAGGAATGCAGAATAAATTACAACAAGCTGTGCATCCTCTGCTCCTCCTCTCTGCGGTCCTAAACCTCTGCTACATTTTTCTCTGCTCGGGGCCCAGAATCACTCCTCCGAGAGCGAGGACACCCTAACCTCCCTCCTGGCACCGCATCCCCTCAGCGCCATTCCTGGTGAAGGTCTAGTCCTGCAGCATACTCTGTGGCCATGAGGAGGCCTTCTGTATAATAAACATATTCCTCCATGTTAACTGTCCCAAACGGGGGCTTCTCTTCTGTCTTCTTTAGATTACTAATGTCTTCATTCCTACTTCAAATGTTTTTTAAGCCCCCCCCCAAAAAAAAAGCCTTTCTCTAGTAGAGCTGAAATCCCTTCTATGTCAGCTTTGGACATCTCAGAGAGATGCTCTTTCTGAGGACAAATTTCAGGACAGGAGCAAAATATCTGGACTGCTAGGGGCAAGGGTGCTGGCAGAGGAAAACTGCTTGCATTTGATGCAGTTTCCCAGTGGTCAGCCCTGCTGGATGTTACAGCAGGAAAAGCCAGCTCTGGTGCCAAGAAAGCTCTCCACTTTCAGCTCAGGCCCCTTGCCACTGTGATCTGGACTCCCAAAGGTCTCTGCCACAGGATCCAAGGGTTCCTTGGCCTCCATAAGCTTTCTTGAGTTTCCCTGAATGGGAAAGCCCTGATATTCTAGGATTTTTTTTAAGGACAAGAACCTAACATTCTAGAGCCTTTCCTCGGGGAAGCTCAGGCAAAGATGACAGAGGCAGTTCTCAAAGCAAAGGATGTGTTCATCTCCTCTGTGTGGACTGCTGGTGCGGGGCCATATAGGACGTGCAAAAGGCGGCTGTGGACTCACAGAAATGCTGTGAGTGAAGACGACCTTAGGAGAAAGCAGTGGGAAGGGGAACAAGTAAGCTCTGTGTCAGAGCACAACACTAGAAGGACCTTGGTAGGTTAAGCAGGGTCCCCAACTTGTCACATCAGCCTTGGGCAGAAGGGACAGAAAGGATGGCAGGAGTTTGAGCTCCAGATCACCCTGGAGTAAAACCATTACCAACAGCCTTCTTATCAACCAGCCATGCCATCTCTCTGTTCCTCCCAGCCTTCTAGGGTGAACTGAGAGAAGGCTTAGGATTCACCTGGAACAGCACCGTGGATCTCAGGAGCACTTCACACTTTGCAGAAGGCGGCAACTTAAAACTATCACTTCCATTTTGTGCATACATACTGGAATTCCTGGCCAGCAAAGATTATGCCCACTGTCCAGTTGGGAAACTGGCACTCAGTGAAGGATTATTAGAACTTGCCCAGCGACACATGGCAGAGCCAGAGCTACACCCCAACTCTGACATCTGATTGGTGGCCCACAGGCTATTACTCTCTCAGTCTGATTGCCATTGGTTTTACTCTGTTCTGTCTCTAGAATTTGAAAATGAGGCTGGCAGCTAAAACCCAGCTGTCCCAGCCCTACCAAGATCCCACTGGGGACCTCTGGGGGATGAGAAGCCAAAGTCCTGAGTAGAGCCCTATAGTCAGCATATAGCGAAGCTCAAGGGGGAGTAGCAGAGATTCAGCCACCTACCATCTCTTTGTGGTTGGGGTAGTACGTCTGCTCGATGAGTGGGAACTTTTCTCCTCCCAGTGTCTTGTAGACGGCCACCATCTGGGCAAACTGCAAGAGAGAAAAATGCTTTAGCTCATCTAAGAACTTCTGGAATGGACACAGCATCAATTCATCAAGCAAATATTTAGCAATGCTCTGTAGAGGCCTTTGTGATAAGCACATTGAAGATGTAAGAGAAGCGTACATACAGTTTCTGTTCTCGAAGAACATGTTTTAGTTAGAGAGATAGCAAGCTAACATTCACTGAATACCTATTCGATTTTAATGGTGTTTCGTTTGATCCTTAAAGGAATAAACTAGGTTCGACCTAAAATCACAGAACTGAAAAGAGGTGCAATTAGGATTGACACTTGGCTTTCTACCTCCAAACACCTGCTCTGCCAAGCAATGGCAAGACACAAAGCTGGAGAGGGGGCCAAGTCTTGGAAGTTCCAATGCCAGGCAAGAATGGCAGCTTTTTTTTTTTCCCAGTTAGCCATACTGACACACCAGAGTTTGAGCAGGGGCGTTCTGAGTAAGGCTGTCCTTCAGGAAGATGTGGGTGGCCACAGTGTACAGGACACACAGACCCAGTGTTTCTGGGACTGGGACTGACATACCCATCTCAGGACTAAGAAACTTGAGCAGCTCTGAAGGAAGGGTGAGCACACCTGGAACGGTGTTGAAAGGCCTTTGACACGCATCCAGCACCGCCCCCACCCCATAAAGGAAGAAACTGAGGCCCAGAGAGGTCACTTGCCTAAGAGCCCACAGTAGCTGACTGGAGTCACAGCTGGGGACCGAAACTGTAACTTTCCGTATGCCTTCAAGTAGCTGCCTTTCAAGTTGCGGAGATCGTGCTCATCCCACAGGAAGCATGGAGCTTCCCAGCTTGGTCTGGTGTACCCCATCCCCAGTGTACTGGAAGCAGAGGAAATCAGCATCACCCCTCTAGAGCTACTGGCTCAGTTCACACTCCAAGTCACCGATATCTCGAACTGCTACAAGGGAAAGTTGTTGGCTCAAACCTGCCTTGTACTGTGCAGAGAAAATAAAGCTAGAACACATTTCAAAGGCCCAGGTCCTGTCCTCTGTGAGGGATGTGAGCACACGTGTCAGGCAGACGAGAGGAGGTGGGAGCCAGAAAGGCTCAGAACCAGGGTATTAGGAAACTGGAGACTCTGGTCCTGTTCTGCCTCTTAACCTGTTAGGTGTCCTATGCAAATAATTACTCTTCCCCAGCTCTCATTTTCCACCTATATAAAATGAGATTGGTGTATTTGATCAGTTCCTCATATTTTGTACCACAATTAACATTCTTCCATTATTTCTTTCTCCCAAACTCCATTATCAAATTGCAGTATAAGCAGTCATCTGAAGTGGCCCTTTTGTGAGTAAAGATTCCGTTAGTTTTAAAATGCTGAAAAACATTAGAATTCCTAGGCGACACCCTTTAGTGACAGGTAATTGGTGGCTCCAGAGTTCTAAGACCTCTGCCAGGACTGAAAGAAAGATTCACACACTCTCAAGCCCTGAGAGTTTACTGTTAAAAGAGAATTTAAGGCCAGGCCTCCCACCTCACAGGTAAGAAGATTCAGGCGTGAGAAGCAGAGGAAAGTGCAGCTCCCAGATCCCACCTGGTAGCAGGGCTTTCCAGGAGAGCACCAATTCTTTTCTATCACCCAGTGCATCCTGCACTGGACCCTGCTGTCCTCACCATTCTTCGCTTTCCTTTGGCTGTCAAGACTGAGCACTCAGACCATGTGAGTCTTCTGTAGCTCTTCCCACCACCTCGTCCGACCTTTAGGATCTGCCTGCCCACCTGGGCCTGGCTGGACGCCTGCCCTGCCCAGGCTCCCAGCGCTCTCAGCATCCCTGGGTACTGATGCCAGCTCTGTGGACGACCTCTGTCCTGCTGCAGCCCACACACTGGCACAGCACCAGGCATATAGGCCCTATCTTCCCTCATGTGGGGGAGTTACACAGACACCACTCAGATGCCAGGAAGGCCTGCGGCAGACTCCCAGGGCCCTGGGACAGCCAAGACTAAAATGACAGCCAGTTCCCAGGCTCTAGTTGGGTCCATCCTCCTCACCTGATATCCAGCAGTCCCTGTCTTCTCAAGTGCTAGGCTTGGCATCTAACCTCTGCCCCCTGGAACTTAGATTAACTCACAGGTACACAGTTACCAATTTTTAAAATGTAATATCTGATAAGGGCTATTTCCTGAACCCACAGACAAAAGAATGAGTTGGAAGCTGGGGGTGCTCTTGGCAATGAATAGAAAGATAAGCTCATTATAACCACTTATTCAGTGAATTAAGAAAGAATTCATGGATGAAATGAGATTTCAAGATCAGTTTGAATAATACATTATCTCTACCTCTCCTGGAAGTTAAAGGCTTTCATTTAACCCCGGTTCATCTGTCTCCAAAACCCCAGAAAGCCCGACAGGAATTTAGATAAATTTGCAGCCGTATGGGTGGTGGCATCTTGCTCTCTCCGGAATGTGGCTTTCATTGACAGGCCACTTCTGCTTCTGCAATCTCAGTGACCTGTGCTGACCATTCCAGACAAAGCAGATCTGCTCCGCCACAAATGTGTAAGATGTGACATGCTGGTGGCAAGGCAGAGCCTCTTTCAACCCACGGAGGCCTCTTCTCACACCACGAGCAGCCACAGTAACAAAGTTAGGAGCCCAAGCTGCCATCTCAGAGGCACCCTCCCTCCACAGGCATCAAATGTGTCCACTTCCCTTAACAGTAGAGAACAACATGTAAAATGTCATTTGTGGGTCATCAGTATAGTGAAACAGAGAACTGTGTGTGTGGCCAGGGAAAGCTGCTGTTCTCATACATTGACAAAAGGCAACATGACAGATTGTGAATGGTGCGAGTAACCCCTCACCAGATCCCAGGTCTCAGGAGGGGCAAGGCCCTAGGCGGGGTCCTGCCTGCTCCCCCCCTCTCTGGCCTCTGTTCACAGTTTAGGAAAAGAGCACAGGAAACTAGTTTGTTTTTAAGAGATCTTGGCTATTTGGGAGCTTTAACAACCAGGCTGGTGAAGTGGTGGCAGGTATACTAGTGATCCCAAGTTGTGGACCAAGAAACTGGCACTGAGTAGTTCAGTCAAAAGGCTGGTAAAGAAGCGAAATCACCCAGAAAAAAAAAAACAGAATAGCAGCATTGCCCTGTATGGCTGTGAAGGAGCCCAATTCAGACAAGGGCTGGGGGTCAGGAGTAAGCACACATGCGCAGGAGGAAAAAGGGGAGGTCACCAGGAAAGGCATTTGGTAAAGGTCCCAAGTGATACACTGCCATCACACAATGCTTTTCTCCTGTTTCTGTGAACTCTAGGACTCCAGATGCCTTGTGCCATAAGTAGGGAAACAGGAGCCCAACCCCTCCTTAACTTGGCAGCTCTGGGACCCTCTCACTCCTGTTCCCTGCTCTTTCTCTACACTGTAAGGTCCCCCTGTGATGCAGGACTAGAAAGCTGTCCAATGAGGTATCAAAAATGACCAAGAGCAGAGGTGCTGGATCTGCCCAGTAAATCAAAAACAAACACAAAAACACCAACTCCTTGAATGGTGAACAGGCCTGGGGTTCAAAAACTTCACAATTAGCCACCAGTGCTAGGAACCTCGTCAGTCCAGCTTTTACGATAGCTGAAATCTGAGTTTTGAAAATCAAGATGAAGAGATGTGATTAGGGGCAGGCATTTCCTTCCAAGGGGCCAGCCTGGAGCAGCAGAAGCAGTGTGAGCTGGGTCCCTGCAGAGCCCTAAGAGGAAGCCAGAGTGCCCAGCAGGGCCTCAGATCACTCTTCCTCCCATCTGCGCTCTTCCACTCCTTCCCATGTCTAGAAGTTCCCATCGCCCTCCCAGATTACCAGACTGGCTGAGGAAGAGGAAGCCAGACCAGCTTTTCCTCACCCTGTAACCCAAACTATAAAAGAGGTAGTGTGAGCTACAGAAACTCAGGCTCTATAATTTTGGCAAGTTATTTAGTCTTTTTTGGGTTTTGTTTCTCTGTAAAAAATGAAAATAATACCTTCCTTATAAGGTTATCATGAGGATGCAATATGAATGTGGGAAACTCTCAAAGTATACACCATACAGTAAGCGCTTTTATACTCCTTACCTTATCTCTTTAATTTTCACACCCTACATGACAAGGCGAGATCAGTGATCTTCCAGCTCATCTAGGTATCTGATTCATACATACCGTAGTGGATAAACTTCACTTGCTGTTGAACAACTCGATGGAACTCTGCCACTGACACCCCTCAGAGTTAAACTGTCCTCTCAGTCCCCACTGAGAGAGAGGCTTTTCCAAGAGTTAAGCCATCCATCCAAGAGGCAAGAATCAAACTCTGTTATCACCACAGCCAACAGTTCAGGGCAGAGCCTGCAGACCTGTAAGGACCAGCCCCCAAACCCTTTCTTTGGGGTAAGGACCTCTTCACAGAGGCCAAAGGTGTACTCTGCGGCAAAGGTGCCAGCCTGAGGAACACGTTGACATGGTGACATGCTGCTGTGACAGGCCACTCTGTCCCATGTCCCAGCCAGAGCTCCCCTCACAGCCTCTCAGCTGGTGCCTACCAGTCGAGTAGCAGCAGTCCCTCCTGGGGGGCTGGGAATGCAGGGCCTGGGGCCCACTGTTTCCTGGGGGAAGGGGCCCTTACTCACCACCCAGGGCTTGTCACAGAAGTTGTAAATGGATTCCAGGGAGTTGATACTGGGGAGGCCTGCATACTGCATGCCAATGATCAGGTGACGGAAGTCCTCGTTCTCGGCCATGCCAAAGGCATGCTGCCGGACCAGCACAAAGTCTGGGCGGAAAGACCTGGTAAGAATGCAGAGGCAGGGTTTCCATCAGTCACAGCTCAGGTCATCCACTACTTTGTCTCCCATTCTGACAGCTCACGACAGAGAGGAGACGCCAGGGATCACCTAGTCATGACCCTCACTTTATTATTATTGTTTCTGGACTGGGATATCAAGCATTATGGTACTTTCCAAAGAAAATCTGAGGAACATATTTCTGAAATTTCCTACTCTTTTGTGCCAAGCTTTAATATTCTCAGGTGGGAAGAAACACTTTTAGACTCTCACGCCTAAGTAAAAAGATGTTTCCTATCCTCGTGTGGCAGCATGAGAGTCTGGAGCTCTATGTGGCTCCAGAGTTGGTGCTCAAAGCTGCCCTAGGAGCTCTGAAGGCAGCATGTGAGGTTGCCCACACCACACTGCCGTGAGGTCTCTGATCTCCATCCTGTTTCTACTCCTTAAAGCTGCTCCTTAAAATAGGCAATGCTCTCATCAGGCCCCTGCAGGGCATGGGGCCAAGCCTGGCAGAGAGCAGATGCCAGACTTCCCAACGTTATTCTTCCAAAGCGGACGCTAGGGAGTGGTGCAAATATTTTTCGCAGAACTGAGGTTGAGCAATGGCTGCAGGAAGCACTGCAAGTACAGAATGTTCCCATGCACGGGAAAGCTTCCCTGGCTCACATGTAGCCAGCAAAGCTCCTAGTCATGGCTGCTCCACAGGGCCAGGGCCATCTTAGCTTCGGAGGCCTTCCCAGAAAGGCAGTTTATGGCAGCATCTTGCTCCAGGCTCTGAGGCTCAGGGCAGTGACCTACCTGGCTCTCTGCCTGGGGAACCCACCAAATCCCCACCTACAGACCCAGCCCCACGCAGGTCCAGGGATCAGATCTTTAAAATTATAATAATGAGTACATATCAACTGTACAAAATCACGAGCTTCACTGAGTGTCCACACGTGCACAGTGTGATGTGGAGACAAGGCTTTCCACAAAGTGGGGACTGAAGGAGATCTCCTTAGTTGCTCAGGGACTAGCATCATGATACCTGTGTGGGCTGCTCCAACCATCTCCCTAGGCCTTTCCTGTTACTGCCCAGGTCCTGATGGATGCTGGAAACCTCTAGCTGTATGCCCGAGGTCAAATTCCAGCCTCACCTCCCAATATAGGAATGGAGCTCTAGACTTGCGGCCAGCCCTCAAGTTTCTGTGCTGGGCACCCATAAGGGCTGCCTTACTTTTGCCAGATCCCTCCAGGCACCCTGCTACTAAGCTTTTCTGTCACCACCTCCTGTGTGTGTGTCTCCAAGACAGAGCTGGAGGAACCTGTCCAGTCTCTGTTGTGAGGCTCACTTCTCACCTGGGAGGGTCTGTCTGTCTGTCTCTCTCCCTGCATCTCTCCCTCCTGGTGTTTAGTCTTCAGAATGGATAAACTCATACTTCCTATTGGTAGGTCCCATACATCCCCTGGCCTTCCCTGTCCCTGACTTCCTGGACACTGAACTCCTTAGGGTCAGGGTACTACAGACTGAAGTGGAGAGCAGGGTGAAGTAGAGCCACCTCCTAGAACATGACTGAGCTCCTGAGAACAGCATTGTTCAGACCGTTTCCCCACCTGGAATTCTCATTATCTCCTTCAAGAACTCTTGTGTGTACAATAATATCCCATGTATAAGGCCCCCAACATAAGACCATGGAAGTGTTCAATAACTACTAGTTCCCTCCTATCTAGAAAGTCTGTTCTAACCCTAGGTTTTTCTCTCAGACTTAGGAGTCCCTAGAAATGAAGAATATAGGAAAAATACTGAGCTGAGAGTCAAAAGAACTCACATAGAACACAGGATTCTGTCACCAAGTCCCTCAGGGAAATCTAAGCACATCACTGTAAAATGAAAAGGTAGGACTAGATCAGATGATTTCAAACTTAAAAGAAGTGGAACTTTGTCTCCCAGGAGAAATGTAGAGAGAGAAAAGTACAGACCCACACTGACTGAGAGGGAGGAAGGCAGGAGTCCATACTCTGATTACCTCTAAGTGAGCTCTGTGTCCTTGCAACTTAAAATTGGTTTCTTTACCACTGGATGGAGAGCTCCTTGAAGGCAGGAGAGCTGCCTTCCCTCCCACTTCCACGCAACACACACCATTTAAGTTCTGAGCCCCATATGTAGCACTGTCATCTCACTGGAATGCTTGACTTTAAAACTAGCTCTTCAGGCTAGAAGGGGAGAGCATGACAGTGACCCCAAGGATAGAAGGACAGAAGGGCCCTTACCGGACAACCTTTGTGCCATTCCGAAGCACCTGCATGTCCACAGCGTAGGTCCCATCTGCACGGGCCACCAGGTTGAGCTCAGAAAATTCTGCCTGGAAAATAACAGGAACTAAGTCCACAGTCTTGACTTTGCCAAGTGCGACAGCAGCAGGAGCCCCACCACTAAACATTAACCATTGTAATCATTTTCACATACTGCTGTCATCTAATTCTCACAGCAATCCTACGAGGCAGGTAGGACAGAGATGATTATCTCCATGTTTGATTGTTTTTGAGACAAGGTCTTGATATATAGTTCAGCCTGGCCTTGAGCTCACTAAGTATATAAAGCCTGGGCTGGCCTCAAAAGTAATGTCAATCCTGCCTCAGCCTCCCAAGTACTGGAATCTTAGGCGTGCATCACCACACCTGGCTGATTATCCCCATTTTCCAAAGGAGGAAACTGTCTCAGAGCAGTTTAAGTGACTTTTCTGGACAAACAAAACTTACCATTGGCAGAGCCAGGAATAAAACTCAGGTCTGACTCCCAGCCTAGCATCCTTTGTGCTTCCTTTCTACTGTGAGGATGTGAACACCAGGACAAATGTTCTCTTTCTCAATTTTAACATAAAAACACTAGGCTTAGCCTAGGTAACTGGCCTTTATTTCTACTCTGCTCCCAAGTAGCTGCATAACACATCAACCGAACTACTTGGCCTGTGCTTGAGTTTTACCTTCCTCACTCTAGAAAATGGGAAGAATTTGATCAATTCTGCATAACATTTTGTTTTAACAGCCATGCTTGGTGGAGATTCCTCTAATCCCAGCACTCAGTGAGGCAGAACGATTGCCATTAAGTTTGAGCCACACAGTGAGTTCAAAGCCAACATGAC
>NW_022900949.1:28080410-28149817 GCF_012274545.1 Fukomys damarensis
AAAAAAAAAAAAATTAAACAAAAAGAACAGAATAAGAAGAAGCTACTTGTAAATCATAACACACTGTGCAGTGAATGAGGAGTAACGTCTACTAAAAAGAAAAAATTTATATATATATACATTTTAAACTGGACATCACCTCCCCAAATGGACCTAATCTATTATAAAGCAAGGGACAGAGGAAGGTAAAGAGGGTACACACAAGGTGTGCTTTCTAAGCTCCCTCTGGAGTGCAGCCGCAGGCCCCGGACAGGCATCTCCAGAGTCGCCCACCAGGTGTGGCAGTGCGGTCTTGTCCGAGGCGGCCACTCCTCTGTGGTCTTCCTCAGCTGGGAACCCTGCAATGTAAGAGCTCTGAAAGCCACACTGCTCATCTCTGTACCAACATGGGAACTGTGAAAGGACATCAAGGAAACGAAAAGCAGTGGCCTCCAAGACCTATGCCTGGCGTCAAAAGAGCCCTAGGGAAAGGGGGACGGGGGCTGATGGAGAGCCCAGAAGCAGGAGGACACTACACTCCACGCAGCTGAACTAGACAGTCCACTCGGGGGTGCCAGAGGGAGTGGCGATGACGCAGATGCAACTGGAGGCTCCAGGCTGCTTACCTGTTCCACTTTGATGTCATAATCTCCAAGGACTTTTTTGCCCCGAAAGCACTTGGCCCTGAAGAAAGGGAAAAACCCACACAAATTAATTTTGTACAAGCATTTAGAGTGAGATGAAGAAGAGGACAACAGCAGACAGAACCCCAGCCCGAGAGCCAGGAGAGTTCTCACACTCACTCTGTGACCACCCCACCCTAAGACACCAAGCAAGCCACGTCCTCTCTTCTAGCCCCAGTTTATCCGCCTGCAAAATAATATTAAGGGTCCTTTCTCATTCTGCCTCTGTAATTTTATAAGACTCCTTGTTTGGCTGCCAAAAAAAAGTCTAGCAGTGGGAACTTCTTCAGTGTTATTCTAGGGAAGACGAGGTCAATCTACATCTCGGGGTTTCCTTATTTCCTGACTCATGCTTCACTCTGATATTCCAGCTGCTTTCCACCCTTGGATTTTTAATTTTTAAAAATTGCTGTTAACATTTACCTCTTCATAGCAATACAAAGAGAGGAAGAAACTGAAGAAAGCTTGACTCCTGTGCTTATGAGCAGTCACAAAAATGAGTCAAGCTGAGTGATAGACCCAGTATCCTCACAATGCGTTGTGAACCTAGAGGAACCATACATCACCACACTAGTGACATCACGATCCCTGGTTAGCAGTCTATGTTTGTGTCTGTATTTAAATTCATTCTTACTTTGCCTTTAGCACACTCCCCCCTCTCACAGACAATATCATCTCTGCACACTTAGGCTGGTTTGGCACTCGTAAAAAGGGCCTTTCTACACTGTCCCCGTCAGCTGAGTCTTTCCAGCACTTGAAACTTCCAACTGGCATATTTTCTTGGAGGTTTTCTGGGAATCTCTTTCCAAAATAAATGAATAAACCAATATTTACTGGGCATCAGGTCTAGAAATGAGACACTAGTTGCTTTAAAGGACATTGAACTGTCTTGACAGCTTAGAAGATAGGGAGATGGGTCTTCATTTTAGAAACAAGGAAGCCAAGACTGAGAGGAGGAATGGCAAGGCCATTCAGCAAGTCAGTGACAGAGCCACTACTCACACCAGGCTCTAGGACTCTTGAGTCCTACGCCCTCTACTGATTTATCCTTTCCATCCTCTTTCCCATACTATGAAAACTGACTTGCCATGTGTGTTGCACTGAAGTTTTTTTCTAATTTCCTTCTTCTAGTCAAAAAGAACTTGATGATGTTACGAGCACTAATCGTCCCACTACAAATACTTCCTACCCTGGTTCCTGTCAACTCAACCGGGATGAGGCCAGGCTATTTCCTTTTCTCTATGGATTCTGGAACAGCCCGTTCTAGGAAGTTGTCATTTATCCTATCCAAGTCCCTGGCCACTCTGAAATTGCTCCTCTGAGGCACTCAGCTGGAGCTGAATCACTGAAGTCCATCCCCCCACCTCTGCTCCAATTCCTTACTAACCCTCACATCAACTTGCTTCCAGGTCAACATTCACAGCTCAGCAAGCTCTTCGGGCAGGGGCCTGTGGCATATGCCATCCCTTTGGTACCACCCCATCTATGCACGGCACTATCACCGCTTTGCACATGTTGGACTCTGTGGGTCTTTGTCCATGATTATGAAAAGGAGGAACTGGAGTAAAGGACCCATGAGGTCGCTTTCTTTCCTTGGTTGAAGTATGTCTAGGTTGCTATCAGAAATACTTTCCTGATACTTTCTCTTATCATTGTCTCAAAACAACTTTCTTCTGTGAGATAAACTGCAGTGACATTAACAATAATCTCTCATATTACAAAAAGCTTTGCCTTTTCAAAGCACACTCCTTGATTTACTTACGTCTTACAGCTTTGTGAAGAAGCCAAGAAAAGTGATCTGTCCATTTGACTGGTGGGGAAGCTGGAGCCTGTTCTAGGTAAATAACATAGCCACATCACGTAAGAGTCCATAGGAAGCAAGCCCAGAACGAAGGGTTTGCATGAAGAGGCTTGCACGATGCCAACTTTTCTAATTCACTCATTTATTTAGTGGGTTTTGAACACTGATACTGAAGTATATTTATAGATTCTGGCTGGGTTTAGCTGCCACTTCCTGCACCTGCCCATTGACCAAGTTGGCTAATGAAACTGTTTTCATGCTTTCCCTTTACCCCCACCTCTCTAGCTATCCTAATGCCTTTTCCTTAAGTTAATTTGTCCGTTGGAAATCTTAGTTTGTGTTTCCTGGCTCAGGGTCACTGACCTCGTTTGGCCAAGCCACAGTCTTAGTGTGAAGGAGTTAAGATGGCAGGCAGAGGGGCACAGAGCCCTCTTCTGGAGACAGCACATTCTCGAAGCTCCCAGCCTTTGGCTCTTTTTTTTTTTTTTTTTTTTTTGGTACCAGGATTGAACTCAGGTCCTTGCGCTTGCAAGGAGGCCACTGAACCACTGAGCTAAATCCCCGGCCCCCCTTGGATATTTTTAAACCAGGTATTTTCATGAAAATTTTGTAACTTGCTAGCAAATGACAGAAGTACTTACTGATACTAAGAAAGCACTGGTAGGAGGCAGTGTGCTAGGGTTCAGAGATGGGTTCCAGCATCTCAGTTTAGGCTGTGAATCCTAACTGTACCCCTTCCTGGCTGTGCAACCTAGACAAGAGGCTTATATTTTTTTTAAAAAGTACATCATAGAGTCAAATCAATCATTCAATCAATCAATCGGTCTCCTAAAGTACATAAAAGAATAAAATAAAAATAAAATGTTCTCATGTGAGATAATGAAAAGATGGAAATAAAGTTTGTAGATGGGGAGGGGGGTGAAGGGAGGGCAGGGGTAAAGGGAAAAAATGAGAATCAGGACCTGTTATGTAAAGGTACAAGATCCCAACAATGAATGTAACTGTACTGCAACCCTAAAATGTACCAATAAACTCAATTAAAGCTGAAAAAAAAGAAGAAAGTAAATCACAAAGCATATTATTGGAGCAACTTGTTCAAAATCATAATCCTGTAAATTTTATGTGATTTAGTTGGGTGGGGGATTTAGCTCTGTAAGGGGAAAAAATGAGAATCAAGACTTGTCATGTAGAGGTACAAGATCCCAACAATGAATGTAACTGTACTGTATCCCTAAAATGTACCAATAAACTCAATTAAAGCTGAAAATAAAATAAAATAAAATAAAATAAAAAATAAAATAAAATATTCTCTCACAATACTTCCCATTGTCAGTTGCAAGAATACCCTACCAGCAGGATATGACTGCATGCATATCTACTTCACATACACACATGCTACCAGAATGTCTTTTTGGAACCTTAATTTTTTTTTTTTTGCACTTAATATGTCATAGTGATTTGCTTTCAGAGTATGCCAATGGACCACTTTCTTTTTATTAGCTGCACGAAATTCCCTTTGAAGGGCATATTTACTGGGCAGCATTGAGTGTTCCAGAGTCTTGTTTCTTGTTTCTGTTATAAACAGCGGTACAGTGGCCTACATTTTAATAGATATCCATAGGATAAACAACTTATGCAGAGTCTCTGGTATAAGGAACAGACACAGCTACAGTTTTTAAATGAATTATCAAATTATTACCCACTCAAGAAAAAGATTACGCCACTCTCATCCGGGTGGGAAAGTCAGGGGAGTATATCTTGCCTCTCATTTTTCTTTTACAGCCCCCATGCACAAGATGGGAACAGAGTAGCAGTTCCATAGGGATTTTCCGATTGGTAGTATTGTAAAATAAATCCAAACACACCCTCCATGCTCAATCCTAAACAGAATCCAAGATGTACATCCTTGAAGTACAGACTAAAAATATCTGTGGTGCCTGTGTTGTCAATTTCCCCCTATTGTAACATTTTCTTAACAATCCTAGCAGCTGAGACCTATGTGAGTTTAATGGCTTGCTGCTTCCTTGATGGACCAGGTAATGAACCATCTCCCCTTCCTGCTAAAATGAGTAGAGGCTTTAGATTTAACTCTTGTGAACAAAGGAAGAGGACACCTTCATCATTTCCCACCCACTTCCCAACGAGGGCTTGTGAGGCTGCTGAGCACGATTTCAGGTCTTCCATGCCGACACCATCTGAAAACGTGGTTCAGCCCAGGCAAGCCCAGCTGAAGTGGTCCCTGTCATCTATAGCATAATGGAGAAAACATTCTAGAAACAGCAGCTGAGGAACTGAATTCTGGCCCACTCACACTACTCGTCAGCCGTGGGACTTTGGGCAAGTAACTGCCTCTGAGCCCCGGCTCCCTCATGTGTGAAGCAGGCTTAAGGCCGGTCACAGTGGTGCACATCTACAGTCCCAGCCTCTAAGGTGGGGGATGGCATGAGCCCAGGAGTTTGGGTCCAGCCCAGGAAATTAGTGGGCCCTTATCTCAAAAAGGAGGAAGGCTAATGATAACTTAAATAAATTAAAAAAAACTATTGAACACTTGCTGAACACAACACTATTCTCGATGTCTAATGTATTTTACTTCATAATATCTGGGCTACAGGTCACTGGGAAGAGAATGAAATCAGCTATGTTGAAAGGGTTTTGGAAATTTGGAAATGCTATGGAAATAGGAAGTATCATTAGCAAGATGCTCATGTCCTATTTCTGCAGCTAATGTGGCTTCCTGCTCCCCTGACTGTCTGCTCACCATGTGTGGCTGACAGCATCAGCGTTAGGTACTTCCTTTCAAAGCCAGTTGTCTTGTAATCTGACCCCCAGCCATCCCATATGAGAGTTCTGGACCATCAGAATTCTGGATTTTAAATGTTGACTCTGTCCTATGGTTTGATTATAAGCTCTGAGTTTAGTTAGCCCTGAACAAATATAAGCACTTCATTTGTAAATTTCCAAATATTGCTTACAGGTGCGTACTGCAGTTCACAGCAAGGACTTGCTTACTGACTAGGGATGTTAGAAATAGTGGTTTGGGCAGGACTGATACAAAAAGCTAGAAAAGGTTGTCCCGAGACTGTAGGCTCAGCGATCTTCTCTCCCCTCAAATGCGCCAATTCCGGAGTGGCATGGCCTGTCCTCCCTCTCCTTCCCCATAAGAAAATCTACTCTCATGGCTACTATCAAGAAATCACATAATAACAAAAGTTGTCGGGGTTGTGGGGAGAAAGGAACCCTTCTCCATTGTTGGTGGGAGTGCAGACTGGTGCAACCACTATGGAAATCAATATGGAGATACATCAAAGAGCTTGGACTGGAGGTTCCATTTGACCCAGCCATCCCTCTGCTGGGTATTTTTCCAAGAGAACTAAAAGAATCATTTCACAGAGAAGTATGTGCACCCATGTTTATAGCGGCACAGTTTGTAATAGCTAAATCTTGGAAACAGCCCATTTGCCCATCCACTGGAAACTGGATAAAGAAGATGTGTTTTTTTCTATAAAATGGAATATTACTCAGCCATAAAGAACGAGAAAATAGATTCATTCATAGGAAAATGGATACATATTGAAGATATACTCCTAAGTGAAATAAATAAGTCACACGTGTAAATACCGAATAGTTTCCCTGGTGTGAATAATCTGCAACAATGCATAAGATTCTAATAAGATTACTGACATTTAGAAATGGGAAAAGGACGCTAAAGGTGTAGGGAAGGTGGGATGGGTAGGGGAAGAGTAAAAAGGGAAAAGAAAAAAATGCGAGAGAACGAAAAGATGAAAATAAAGTGTTTGTAGATGGGGAGGGGAGGAGGGGGTGAAGGGAGGGCAGAGGTAAGGGTAAAAAATGAGAATCAAGACTTGTCATGTAGAGGTACAAGATCCCAACAATGAATGTAACTGTACTGTATCCCTAAAATGTACCAATAAACTCAATTAAAGCTGAAAAAAAAAAAAAAAGAAAGAGAAAATCTACTCTCAATCTCTGTCTGGGCCTACAGTGTAAATTCTTCTGAGATGACCAAAACTCACATAAGGGTCAAACTTCAAGCTAGAGGCTGACAGCACTGGCTGAGAACCCCAGAAGGCATGCAGGGAGAAGGCTTTCTTAGACTCTGGTAATAGTCGGGCACCTAGTGGATTCCCACCACTGGTCTAGACATTTATGCTCAATTTCTGGCTCTCACCTACTCTAATTCAGACCCCATTCTTTCGACAAAATATCTCAAGGCTTTAAGAAGTTAGAAAATAAACTAGAAATATCAAGGAATTCTATTTCCCATCCTCCGCTGGAAGGGCAAAGCCAGGCCCACCTTTCCTTGGAGTCTGTGAGCGCCTGCTGCCACCCACTGGTGACATGTGTCAGTTCACCTGCCCTGAACCAGAAAGGACTCCTAGCCCTGAAGAGCCCTCCAGGTGCTTCCCTGCTGCTCTGGAAAACCACCATGGAGACCAGGGTGTGGCTCAGTGGTAAGCACTTGTCTGCCCTGCTCCACAAGCTGGGTTCCATCCCCAGAACCGCAAAACCAAACCAAAACAAAATCCACACACCCAAAGTTTAACTGCCTTCTAAAAACTGTACATCCACAACATCTCAAGCTAGACTGCAAAAAGGCTGTGGTCTGTCAGTAGATTCAGCAAAAATTTACTGAGCACCTACTGGTAAGTGCCTGAAGCAAAAATGCATTAGCAGTCACCAGACAGTGAAAACATAAAGAAGATCAATGTGATACAAGTAACTGTTAAGGTCCCTTTCTAGTCTGAAGATCTGTACAGTAACTGCTATTCTCATTCCCACTTTTCAATCTTTTCCTTACAAATCAGTGTAAAGCACACAACTAAAATGGCGAAATGAAAGTTTTCTATTGCTCAGAAAGATATGTATGGAAGGTAAATTTCTTCTACTTTCAAGGTAGGAAAGTAAGTTTTGTCCACTGCCTATGTTAGTGGGGAGACAATAAGACTGTAGACAGGGAATATAAGCTGTAGAAGTTGGAAGAGGGTGCTAGGGAACGGAGGAGGGCAGCTCTGCCTGCCTGGAGAAGTCCAGGAAGTCTCCGCAGGGACTGTGCTCAGTCTTGGCGGATGAGAAGGAAATTTGCCAGCCCAGGACACAGAATTGCAAGGTGAAGCCACAGGCCCAGAGGTCTGAGTGAGGCAGGGAACTGCTAGGTCCAGCTCACTCAGCTGAGTATTTGGGACCTAATAACCAACCTCCAACTGATGCTTTAAAAACTCTACCTTATAGAGAATTTTATCCTCAATAATCATCAACATTTTGCCAAGCCTTTTCGTATACATACTTGCTGTTTTTGTTGCTGGGACTGTGGTTTGAATATTTTAAAGCAAATCCCAAACATTGTTTCTCCTGCCCATTTTCTAAGAATTAGCTCTAACTAGTAATGACATTTTGTTTTATTTTGTGCTGTTGTAAAATATATAGAACAAACTGCATTTTAACTATCTTATCTCTATAATTCAATGGTATTAAGTATCCCAATATTGTGCAATCATCACCACTATTTTCAAGCCCTTTTCATCATTGTAAGCAGAAACCGAAACCGTTCCTTTTTGCCCTGGTCCCAAGTAAACCTTATCTATTATCCATCTCTGTGAAATCTCCTAGTCTAGGGCAATGCCTTTTAAAATATAAGCTCCCTAAAGGTGTAGGGAAGGTGTGATACGTAGGGGAAGAACAAAAAGGGAAAAGAAAAAAATGTGAGAGAATGAAAAGATGAAAATAAAGTGTTTGTAGATGGGGAGGGGAGGAGGGGGTGAAGGGAGGGCAGAGGTAAGGGGAAAAAAATGAGAATCAAGACTTGCCATGTAAAGGTACATGATCCCAACAATGAATGTAACTGTACTGTATCCCTAAATGTACCAATAAACTCAATTAAAAAAAATATATATAAGCTCCCTGCCATTATCTCCCTGAACTAAGCCATTTTTATTAACATCTTTACTGAATCTATACTCAAAGTTTCCCTGTCTCCAAAACACAGTCAAAGATTGTAAACAGAGAGGAAATGTGGTTAGATGTGCCCAAGATGTGAAGGACCATTTTGTCTGGAAGTGGAGGAAACTAGAGGGAATGAATCAGCACTGGAGATGACTTGGGAGCTGGTAGAGTGACCAGGTGCCAGGATTTTCTATTTTCTGGTAGTTGGCAAACCAATACTTATTGCATTTGCCTGACAACAATCACTTGACTGATTAGGCCTGGGAATTTAGACACTAGCTGGGACATGACTGGGACATTTAAAAATAGGATTTAATAAAATGATGGAAAGAAACATAGGACTCACAACTCTAGACATTCTGGAACAGAGACATAAATGAGACCTAAATGAGGCAGGTAGTGCCTTATCATGGTGAAGGGATTCTTAACTCAAATTCAGACTTGTTACCTCATTCAAAGACCATAATATTTTCTTTCAGTACATGAAGAATTTTCTGTTAGGGACAACTGCTTTAGGAATAAAAATAAAGAGTAGGAAGACGGTGGCATGCATCTGGATAAATGCAATGATCTGTGACTGGTCCTTGATGTTATTAATTTGGTGATTAAGTTATTAAATGCTCTGCCACTCGGGCACTGCTTCTGCAGAGAGCAAACTGCGTGGTGTCTTAGTCAACATTCATATAAACGATCTGGAAGAGAGTGCACGGGGAAATTGCCAGGTTTGCAGATGGCACTCAGCTCTTCCAGAGATTAAAATGCCAAGCTGATTAGGGATAAACTGAAGGAAGATGTGGACGTGGGCAGAAAAGTGGCAGAGGAGTTTTAATGTGACTAAGTGTAAGAAAATATATTCAGGGGAAATAATCTTATCAGAGGATTATGAACCAGGGTACTCAACTAAAACCTGGTAAAGGAATCTGGAATGATAGAATATTGTTCCCTTAAGATAGTCCTGAGAGATGTCATAGAAAAAACAAACAAAAAATTTTTGAGAAAATGAAAAGTGAAAACATGTTATAACCCAACCTAAAGGGTTTCTCACTCTCTGACTCATCTTGTACAAGCCATCATAGTTCCTTATTTGTGATATAGTGTATCACATCCACTCAACTTCCCACAAAGGACACAATGAAGGCAGAGAGAAAGAGAATCCAATAAAATGTCTCTGATTTTAGGAAAGCTAAAATAAGAAGTCCTCTTCAGTCCGTAAAGGTAAACACACAAAGATGATACCCAGGTGTAGACAGGAGAGAAAGAGAACATGCAGTGTCGTTCACCTCAGATAACTTAAATTCATCCTCACAGTATCGTGTGCCTCCTGCAGGAAAGGAATGGCACCAGTTTTATAGGAAAATAAGGCTCTCAGGAGTTAACCGACTTGCTTAAAAGTAGCAGTTACTAGAGGGCAGAGCTAGTAAAATCTAATTCCATCTCCCCTGTTGTTCAAGTGTAGAGACCGCATCCTTGTTTAGATGGAGAGTGTGCTGGATTCCTCCTGGTATTCTCATGTTCTGTTTGACACAGAGCAGACGCTGAGAAAATGTTTACAGGGTTACTGAACTGAACATAGCCAGACATTTAGATGTCAACACCAGAGAAGACAATCAGGCTCAATCTGATACAGAAGACAACTGAGGACACTCACTCCGTCCTTTCCCAGAGTGCATGAAACTCCTTCAGTGATCCATAGGAGGCTTCAATAGTCTTGGGTGGCAGATGAACCCCTTCCGAAAAACAGTAATCCTGACGCTCTGAAAATAACTAATTTCCAAGTGAATACCCCAGCTGTGACTTCAGTTGAGAACAGCAAAACATTTTCTGAACAGATTTCTGAAGACATCTATTTTGGGGAATAATTAAATGATGTGGTATCACAAGATAACAGCATTATCAAATACAAAAAGACAAGAATTCTGTAGCTCAGGAGAGCACGTGATGGGAAGATTAGATGAATTTGTCTGTGATTATAGTAGAGCTACAGAACAGAATGCTTTGGAGTCATGGGACAGATTCTCTTTCCATGACTGGCTTATAAAATTCAATCAGTCTGATTTGATATTGGAGCAAAGTGGGCCACTTGTAAAGTCTGCTTTGGAGAAAGATCAGGCAAATATAATTTCCAAAGGACAGGGCTGTGTTTCCCCTGCGATAAACAGGGCTCCTGGCCTGAGAAACCCTAGGTTTACACACACACCAGTCCAGCCATCATCACCACACATTTCCGCTTTGGTTCCAGTCTAGATCGAGGAAGTGCTCTCCACCACCGGCCCACCATCCACTTCACGAGTCCCTACCAGTCAGCTGAGTCGCAGCCTGAGCGGGGCTCTGGGGGTGCTGAGCAGAGTGTGGAGCACTCTGGCACATGCATCCCCTCAGTCACATGTCCCTGTGCAGTGAACAACCTGCACAGCATATGCGGGAGCCCTGCTCCATCTGCCCTTCAGTTTCCCAGCTACCACCTGGGCTTGGATTCATACAAATTCACCCCATCCTTCTTCACAGGCCAAAACAAGCTCCGTCTCCCTTATGCAATCTTCCCTGACCACTGTCCCCGTGAATTTATTTGTGGTCGCTTTTCTAAGGCACTAACTGTCTGAGATACTGCATTACTCGCATTCAGTCCACAGAGCAGACTGATGCAAGGAGATAAAGGAACCCTCCCCACATTCTGCCCTCATGAGCAAAAGACTCGCTTCTCTGCTCCTGGTCCAAGCGCAAACCCTCACGGCTGGTGTTACAGCCCACTCACTGCCCAGCTCCTCGGAAACAGCCTCATATCTCAAGACAGGGACACTGGATTTCCACACCCAGCCCAGGGGGCACATTCCGTTCTGCAGCTTCTCGGCTGGCACTGTCCAGGGGAGGTGTTGGTCCCAGAGCAGCACTCAGGACTGAAGCAGGGCAGGCTGGCAGGAGCCCTGGCACTGCCTTCGGAGCGGCAGGCACAGCGTCCCTGGCACCTGAGCTTACCAAGGTGGCTTCACACGGCTTGTGAATGGCGAAGGGATCTCAGGAGCTGTCCTCTCATTTTCATGGGTGGAGAAACTGAGGACTGGAAGGGGACACGTGGGAGAAGTGCCCCGGATCATGCACTGGGAGCCCTGCGCTGATGTCTTCTCCATCTAATACACGAAGACAAGCAGAGAATAGAAAGCTCTGCCTTTCTTCTGAGGTACAAAGACACACAGTGCTCTTCTGCCTCTCTTCTCCGTGAATTTGTCCATCCTTTTAGCCTTCTGGAATGATCCACTGAAATACTCTTCACATTCAACAAGCCTAATGAGTAGTTTAAAAAAATTCCAGCATTCTAGAAGGCTGAGGCAGGACGATTGATTGCAAGTCTGAACCCAGCCTGGGCAACTCAGTGGAGCCCTGTCTCAAAAAAAAAAAAAAAAAAAAAAAAAAAAAAAAGGCAGGGGATGCACTGCAAAGACCTAGGCTCAATCCCTGGTACCAAAACAAAACAAACCCAACAGTTAACAGCTTGAACTTTATCCTTAGCATTTGAACATAATCCTTTGAAAAGATGTCAGCCAGGTGTGGTGGTGCATGCTTATAATCTGAGCGCTCAGGAGGCTGAGGCAGGAGGATCAATGTGAGTTCAAGGCCAGCCTAGATTACACAGTGAGTTCAAAACCAGTCTGAACTACATGGCAAGACCCCGTTTCAAAAAACAAACTGCATGATGTCAATTATTCGTACTGTTATAATGAAATACTTTCTATAAGCTTTAGAAAATACTGTAATTCTCATTCTTTTACTCATTCAACAAAGATTCATTAGATTAGGTACCTATTATTTGCCCAACTGTATGCAAGGCACTGGGTAGGGAAGGAACCGTATGGGAAGGAAAGGCCCTGCTTAGGTCTAACACAAGGAAGCACGAAAGCTAGGCATGGTGGTGCACGCCCGTAATGCCAGCACTCAGGAGGCTGAAGCAAGAGGATCACCTTGAGTTCAAGGCCCGCCTAGACAACATAGCAAGATTCTGTCTCAAAAAAGAAAAACAATGAATGAAAATAAGTTGACATTAACAGAAGTACAATAGGTTATGTATCCAAAGTAAAAGCACTAAAATTAAATTAACTACAATAACATTAATAATAGGTTAAATTTATTTAGCACTATTGCGGTAAGCAGTTTCCATATTTTATTCAGTTGATCTTCACGGTAGTCCTAAGAGGAGGAGAGCATTACCTCTCAATTTACAGATGTAGTGACTAAGTGACTGGTTCAAGATCATACAACTACTGAGTAGTGGCTGCAGGATTTGAACCCAGGCAGACTGACTCCACACAGAGCTTATTAACCAGCTCATACTATTTCTAAAATGTGGCATTATTCAAAAACATTTAAAGACTATCCATTAAAAAGTCTCAGAACATACCAATAATTTTTAAAATAATTCACTTTTGTGCATGCTTTCTATTTTATCTTACTTTTTGATTAAATAAAATATAACAACTGAGCATAACAATTCTTATTACTATTAAAAAACATGTTTCTATACTCTGGTTTCTTTTCAGATCATATAAATCTTTTGCCTTCTCAAAACATGTTTCCAAGAAATAATAACTTTTGAAATAAAACTTAAAGACAGCCATCATCTTAAGGTACGATTTGATAACTTTCTCACTAATAATCTTCTTTCTTCCCATAGTGCCTTATAAGAGAAAAATCTTTAAAATCTTTTTTACTAGAGTTATAAATAACTAACTCCTAAAATTAAAGCTTTCCGTTTTTTTATAGCAGAGGAATACATGCTTCAAAACTCTTATTTATTTTATCATATACTGCATGACAAAACATCTCTTTAAAATCCCTTGTGCTCATTGGGAAGCCACAATTTAATGGATATGGAGATTCGGTCTTGTAAAATGAAAAATTTCTATAGATTGGTCACACAATAAAGCCCATGTATATAACACTACCTAAATATATGCCGAAAGGTGAGTACGATGATACATTTCTATTCTGTGTATGTCACCAAAATTAAACATAAAAACTGCTGCATTTTTCTCAGGAGTCTTAGACTTCAAAAATACTTTTATACTAGAACAGGAAAGGTACCAAGGATTCTATACAAGTAATTTTATTACAGTGCAGAGAAAGGAGTGGTGAATTCCTATTGTACGGTCAATGGGGGTAGGGTGCCTGAGGAATTCATCTGAATTGGATTTGCTTCATTTGTAAGTGACATGATTTACCCACATGGCTTCTAACGGCGTTTTCAGGCTCTGACAGTAAAGACTTTGATGTATGATACAGAAAGGGTATTTCAGGAGGCTTTGACAAAAGCACTATTAGAGGATAGTGTAACCTACAAGGCCCCTGAAAGCAGGAGGATCTGCATATGGCAGAGAGGAAGTGACAGGGCAAGACTGAAAGGTGGGTGGTGGGCCAGTTTGTCCTGCAGACCTGGGAAGCAGACAGCCTGGACCTGGGAGAATGATGAAGCAGAAACCTTGACAGCACTTCTTAGGCCAATTTCTACTTGAACGTTATTTATATTCTGGGTTCCAGGTTGTGCACTTGGGGAATTTTCCTAAGATACATCCTGAGGCCAAAAGTAGGTTCCTCCTTTGTGCCAATAATCCGGATGTGGCTATCTTCACTTGAGCAGCTTAAAGACTCAATAGTCTGCCTCTAAAATTCCCCTTGAATAAATTTAAAACCAAATCATTAAATCCTTCCTCACCCATCAACACAAGACCCTACTCTACAATATGCTGTACAACAAGGGCCATCAGAGAAACTCCTCAGGACTTTTGCTTTTGTTTTCATTTTCAGATACAGTAGCAGACTTTCAATCTGGGCCCATTTAAAACTTGCTATTTGGCTCTGGCTCTGCCCACAAAAACCCAATCTGCTTCTTTCTTGTCCACACCCATTCCATCAAAGAGAGTGAGCAGGTAGCCTCTGTGACTTCATTTCTTCATCTACACTGTCCTGATCTCTCAAACTTTCCTTACATGACCCAGTTTTCAGTCTCAGCCTTAAGTTTCCTCCAGGAAAGGGTGCCGCTCATGTTCTCTGAGCGTGATAATGAGAGCACCTTTAAATTCTTCTGGATGCTCAGATCAGATCTGAATACGGGAGCCAGTACTAGAAGTTGGACAAGTCTCAGATTTTTATTGAGTAGCTTTCTTTTAGTGAACTATCCTTTAGGGAAAACATGACCTTGGAGAAATGCAAGTCTGCTTATTTCTTTAAAGTTATAGATATTGATCAGACTCAATTGAATCTATTCAAATTTGTGCCATTGCTTTATACCATGCTTTACTACAGAAAAATAAAAGTAAGCTAATTAGAATCCTTACCGAGCTATATATATTTCTTCAAGTTTAAGTTCATGATTTGCCTAAAGGAAGAGAGATTTCAAGCATATAGAAATAAAAAGTGATATAATAAATACCTGTTTATCATCTAGCTTTGCTAGATCTTAATATTTCTATATATTTTCAGATTTTTAAAAATAATACACCATCAAAACTGTTGAAATTTGAACACTCCTCAACCCCATTCTTGTCCATCCTTTTATCAGGGATAACTGTTGTGAATTAATGTCTGTCATTTCTGAGTATATACTTACATAGTTTTACTGTATATATAAACGTACCCATAAACTATACATGCTCGTATAGTAGGATTTTTGCTTATTTTGGGACTTTGTAAGTAGCACTATTCTATACCTATCTGCCTACACCTTGCCTTTTCTCACTCAATGTTACAGTTTTGACATGCTTTCATGGTATTATACAAAACCCTGGCTCATCCCTTTATTCTCAAATATATCACTATTCCCTCAGTGATGGATATTAAGCTTACTCTGAACATTTGTTATGGCAAATAATGCTGAGTTGGCCTTTCTTGTACGGGATGCCTTGTGAAACTCTTCTCCACATTTTGTTTCCATCCTTTTGTGGATGCCCTTAACTTTGTTTAAAAAAAAAAAAACAACTTTGCATACTTTTCTTACCTAGCTATAAACTGAATCAATAGCTCTACTCTCTTCCCTAATTTTAGAATACTTTATAACTGATCACACCCTCATTCCTCTCCTTTGTCACATATTATATTTTAATTTTGCTTTTATATTTACCGAATTGTTTACTGTCATTATTTCATATTTACTTTCATTATTTTTGTTACTTTGCACAGTCAAGACTTTTCTGTTTTTGTTTGATTTTGCTTTAGATTTATTTGAATTGGTCAATTTCTTTGCTAACCACTGAGTTTTTTCACATTATTACCTCCTTTTGGATTTATTTCTTGCTTCTTAAAGAATTTTCATCTTTCTAGAAATTTCTTTCAGAAATGATCTATAAAATGTAAACCTGGTGTTCTTACCTGTGTAAAACTGCCGCCATTTTGCCCTCACTATTGAATGAAGACTTAACTGGAAAATTTTAGATTATATGTTTCTTCCTTTCAGTGTTTGACATCATTCCCTCGTATATTCTGCCCTTGCACCTCAAGTCTAACTGTGATTTCTTGTAGGATATTTCTTTGGGTTTTGGATGCTCTTGAGACTGACTTTTTGTCTCTGGCACCCAGCAGTTTCACTATGATGCCTAAATGTGGCCTTGTTCCTCCTGGGAAATCATCATTTTGGAGAAGCATCAACCAGTACTTCTGAATATTGCTTATTTTCCATTCACACCATTCTTTCCTTCTAGAATTATTATGGACATTCTATCCTCCATGTCTCTTAACTCTGCTTTCATAGTCTTCTCTTGTTTCTTTGAGAAGCTTCTTAGGTAACTTCAGATATACTTTTTTGTTCACCAATTTTCTCTTTACCAGTGTCATTATATAACCATTCCATTTTTTAATTTCAATGGCTATATTTTTATGTCTAGAAATTCTATTGTCATATATGCCTTATTTTCTTCACAGTATCTTGTTTCAAGTTTTTAATTGTTTCTTGTCTTTAACAACTTGAAATATAATAATTCTGTAGTATAGCTCTTTTATTATTTTATAGTTGAGACCTTTCTTCACCTTACTTCTTGTTTTTCTATTTGTTGAAACAAATAGAACTGTTTGAATAGGGGTTGAACTGAGGGCCTTGTCCATGCTAAGTATATCCTCTACCTAGATCTTTTATCATTTTAAGAGGGGCTGTGTTTTCTTTTTCTAAGCACTCTAAGGTATCACTGGCAGGGCATACTTTTTAAGTTAACTAATCAACTTGTGAGCCCTCAGATCAACCTCGTAGTACAAATCCAAATGCAAATCCAAGTGAAGGTAGACTTGTGGCTATGAATTCTCAAAGGGAGAATTTTTCTTTTTTTTTAATCTTGATGCTAGACAATAATATACATCATCCAAATATTACTTATTCATTCATTCCGTAAATTTATTAAGTCCCTACTATAAGTGAGCTGCTGCTAGAAATACGGAGAAAAAAGATAGGTTATCTCCTGTGGAACACTGAATAGTAGGGACTCAGATACAAAAAGGTGAAATATAGCGCACACATGGAAAGAGTCAGATATACTGTTATGAGAGGAACCTGCTCCAGCTTGGAAGGGTAAGGAGCACAGCCTGGAAGTAGTTGGAGCACACCCTGAGTCCACCCTGCATTTAAAGAGGAGTTAACCAAAATACAGAGTGAAGTAAAAGGTTACAGCAAAACAAAACGAAACAAAAAACCCTCTGGGCAAATGGGAGGCACAAGCAGAGACCCAGAAGTAGGGAATGATGGCGGGGGGTAACGTTCCTGTACATAAAGAACAAGACAAAGAATGATGGAAGATGAGAGTAAAAGTGATGAAACTGCAGCAGAGAGAGAAACCACCTTTTTTTGAGAACACCTTTTCTTTTTAAAGGTGGTATATAAGCTTGAAAGATGAGCAAGGTTTTCACAGATGAGGACGAGGAAGAGGAAGAAGGCAAGCATAGCGTACCCTGGGAGAAAATGGACAATGCTGGAGAGTGCAAAATAGAGCACAGAGGTAAGTTGTGGCCAGCCAGAGAACAGAGAAATCTGAATGATGGATGAGTCCCAGAGACTGAGATGTGTTCCCTCAGGTAGTGGCTGGAGGCCTGTGAAAATCAGAAGCTAATGAGGAAACTGCGGTTAGAAACACCCACCACCTCCAAGGGCTTGGAAAGCCCTCACAAACACACCTGGCCATGGCACTCAGCTTGCTCTGAAAGACACAGCCAGACTGGCCAAGAGACAGGAAACATCTGTGCCACTGTGACCTGCCTGAATCCGCTCTCCCTATCCTTCTTGGCACCACAAAAACTCGGAACAGAACAAAGGCTAAGGCAAGCCCCAGCCTGGGGCCCAGAGAAAAACAATAACAAGAAGGGGCCGACCTGATTTTCTAGCAGGGAAGGCAAGGTGGACGCTGTCAGATCTCATCAAGGAGAATACAATAAAAGACTCATTGTTACTGTTTCCTCCCCTTGGGAAATGAAGCTCTGACAATAAATTGTGGTTAAAAAACACTGACCTGGAAAGGAAGCCTGGGTTCTAGTCCAGATCCTGTCCCTGGCTTGCTTTGTGGTGTACGAGGCATGCTGTTTCACTCCTCCAGGTCTCTGGGAAGGACTTGAACCAGACTAGTGGTTCTCAAATCATAGCCTATGGAATCCCAGGGTAGCTCTCAGAAGCCCCAATCCCATTTTAACCAAAGCAGCTCCTTCCCCTCACCCCTCAGTTTTAATTTAAGGTTCTGCCTAAAATTTTGCTTGAGGAAAAAAAAAAAACTTGATTAACTTAAAAAATGTGGAAAACTCCTAGACTTGAATCTCCAAGACATGTTCTAACTTCAGTAGTCTATGACTGCATGATCTCAGGATTAAGTTGCTCTTAGGGTGGCCCCACTTCGAGGTCTACTGGGCTGACTGCATGAGAAACTTGAAGTGAAGGGCAAGTTCAGGTAGAGCAAAGGCAGGTACAAGGGAATATATCTGTAAAAATGATCCGAAACCACAAAGCCTCTAGTTAACTTATCCAGGCCTCCACGTATATCCCAAAGGCTTTCTTGACATGGGTAAATAAAATCAGACAACCTGAAAGATGAAAGGGCTTCTCTAAAGAAAGGCAGATAAGTCTAAAATTCTGACTCCACTTTCCAGTAAATAATTAAAACCATAAAAAACAAATGCTACCTCTATGTGCCACACAACAGCACTATACAAAAACTACTATTGCAGAGAAAAGAGGAAAAATATTGATGTTGAGAAGAAAAAAGAGCTGGCAAAGTACCCAGAACGGCTTGTTTCTTTTTCAGTTACCTGCTCTTCCCGTACGTAGCTCAGGCTAGCACTCACTGCACCACTCACCCGAGCCTTCCTGCTCTTGCTTTTTATTTGTTGCTGCTGTATATAATCCATGTCCCCAGCCAGACTAAATGAGTGTGCTACCCCTGTCGTGTTCGTCTCTGTCGCTGCCATGTCATCTAAGGCTCTCTGTGTAATAGGGGCTCAGAGTTAAGGCTGAGCAGTGTGTGCGGAGGACCAAGATCGGAAGGCTTGGTGATGCCTGTTTTCCTCCTCACTCCATACAGGCCAACTCCTGTCTCTGGGGGAACATGTCACCAGTGGAGGGCCAGAATTCTATCTCCCCACCAGAAGGCAAGAGGCAGAAAACAAAGACACAGCAGGGAGGATTTCGTACCTAATGACAAGCCACACTGCAAGCTCAAGGCAGAGTTTTGAACAGTTACGTGACAGATTCTGGAAACGTCCCACTCTTGCCATCCAGGCTGCTCTTGGTTCCTGTTGCTGACGTTATTAGGAAAAGCAGACTGGGACTGTGTTATTCTCCATATTTCAGGGCCTTTCTATGAGTGGTAAAATCTTACATGGGACATCACTGAGTGATATAAAACCCAGAGCACGATAGAAAATGATTTCTTTGAAGATTTCGAGATCAAATTTAAACAAGATAGGATATTTCTTTTCCTGAGGACTGTACCTTGGTAAAGTATAGTTAGGAACTAAATCTATTTCAACATGGAATCTAAAGTAGCTAGCGGAGCTGTCACTTGAATACTGAATGACTCAGAAGTCGTTACTAAAGAAATTGTCTTGTAGTTTTCTCTAGGAATAAAAACTGGATCCAATGGCCCTATATTTAAGCTTTGTGAGTAAGGAGAAATTGCAGTGATGGCAGACCTTAAGTGCATCTTTTTACATGAAGGTGGAGAAAGGAGCACTGGGTTGTAACTTACTGCACTGATTTTATGTTTAACTTCCACCAGATACATCTAGAGAAAATGCTTGGGAAACATGGGCCCTGCATGACCTTTTGTTCCCCCTGAGGTTAAGCCCCAATCAAAATTGCTCTAGATTCTACGACTTACAATATTTACAATCAACTTCTGGGAACCCTCTCTAAAGCATCAAGAATGCTCTGAGACTCTACTGTGGAACAGTGCTGTTATTTAAAGCTTCTTTCCCTCTTCTCCACCCTCCCTGTAAAATTTACTTTGGATCCCAAGATCCTACAAGACTGGAAAAGCATTGTGAGAATGGTAACGACTGAAGTCAAACCCCAGACATAGGCTATTTTGGCCACTGAGGAAACAGTGACCCAGCAAAAAGTTCATTTGCTACCACTGTCTTTCCCCTCCCTCTGCATTCCTAAACTACCTTTCTCTCTTCCTCCTTCCAACTGTGCCTCAACACTTCCAGTCTTCTCCCACCCTTCCTTCAATCCTGCTCACCTGCTCCACTGTCACTGTAAAATTTACCATCATCAAAAAAAAAAAAAGAAGAAGAAGAGGAAGAAAAAGGGGGGAGGAGGAAGAAGGAGAAGGAATAAAGAAAAGAAAAATAATTCCTGCTTTCATGTCTAGAAATCTGAGCAAGGAGGAGTTATTTCCATTCCCCAGCAGTTCACCAAGAGCCATAATTTTTGCTGCGTGAGAGCTATGGGTTTATTCATGCCAGCCTCTGATTTATCTAGGCCACTTCCCCCACGAGAGTGGATATATAGCCCATGAATCACCCAGTAGGCTCAACCTATCTTTTCAGGGCTATCACTAACCTTCTGATCCCGACTCAATGGCTCATTCAGGGTTCTAACTCTCTTGACTGAAATAATGAGTTGTTAAAAGAGCAGGCACTCCTCTAAAATGAAATAACAATCTCAGTTCAATCTATTATTTGTAAAAGTTATTAATGCCTATTATATGCTGGGAGTTACAATAACAGGAGATGTGATCAGACATGAGCAAGCCCAGACCCTGATATGTGGAAGCCAGCAAAGACCCAACTCAACAACAGCACACAGAATGCCTACTCTGAGCTGCTTACTATTTTGAGTGCTAGGGACAAAAATTATATTCTGGCAAGCAGGCTAGTATTTCCAAAACATAATCTCTCAACCTATATAAAGGTAAGAGAAGCAAAAATCAAAGACTTTCCATGAGAACCCTATGGGACTTAAGTACCTCTATCTACACTAGAACTCTGTGTCCTCTGCACACCTTTCCCCAGGACCTGGTTCATCTGACATGTGGCACAAAATTCATGTTGTTCACAGCCAAATTTCTTGGTGATTTCTTTTAGGTAAAACAGAAAAAATAATCTACAAATATGTGGATTGCAACTATCCTTATGCAGCCTCTGACAATGGTCTGAGGACTCTCTTGTCCCAAAGACAACTTTACTTCACAGCCAGGTTCAAAGACAGTCCGCTGTTTATGTAGCAGGGTTTAAGTAATGAAACATATCCTTGCCTTCCAAACCTCCACCACACGTGCCTTTCAGTCCCAAAGGGCAACAGCATTGATTAATTGGAATAAGGAACCCCAGGTTCAAGCTCTGCCTTCACAATTTATTAATTTTGCTTGACCTTGCACAAATGACTTACCCAACCAAACGTACTCCAAAATATGGGTCTCCTGCCTCCCAACTGAGTCTTTGTTCTGTAAAAATGCCTTTGTTCAAAAAAATTAGATCATTCTTTGGAATGAAAAATGGGAAATCACTTCAGGGTAATAAAGCATTTCTCCACACAGCAGTTAGCAGTAAGACAGGACAGAGAGACAAGTTTCTTGAAGGAATATTGTAGAGGAAAGAGACTGTGTTACAACCTAGAAAAAGTCACAAGCTAACAGAGAAGCGGGGACTAGTCGGATGCTGTCACACCAGCTCGCAGCCCAGTGAGTTGCTTCCTGCCACATCCGTCTTGCCCACCATCTGCCTTTACCTCACTTTATCCACCTTATGAAGCTGTGGAGAAGGTGGGTAGGAGAGGGTGCTCAAAGAGGCACCAGGAGGCTTCTAATCTGGTTTTCTTCCACTTCCAACATTTTATTATGGAAAATCTCAAACATCAAGCAAAACTGAAAGTTGAAAAGGATTTTACACAGAACCTACCACCTAGATTTTATCATTAGTATTATAACACCATACAAAAATAGCTCAAAATGGAACCAAGACTAAAGGGTAAAACTATAAAATTTTTAGAACAAAACATAAGGACAAATTTTTATGACCTCGGATTAAGCAACAATTTCTTAGATACACAGCAAAAACATACACACAAAAGAAAAAAAGAAAAGAACAAATTAGGATTTCATCAAGAAAAAAAAACTTTTGTACATCAAAGACACTATCAAGAAAGTAAAAAGAGCCAAGTATGGTGGTGCACACCTGTAATCCTAGTGCTCAAAATGCTGACAAAAGAGGATTATGAGTTTGAGGCCAGCCTGGGCTTCATAGTGAGTTCAAAGCCAGCCTGGACTACACAGGGAGAACTTGTCTCAAAACAAAACAAAATGAAAAGAGAAATAAAAAGATAATTTACAAAAATGGGAGAAAATATCTATAAATAATATATCTGATAAAGGACTGGTATTCCAAGTACAAAGAACATTTACAACTCAACAAAAAGACAATCCAATTAAAATATGGGCAAAGAGCTTAAATAGACATTTTCCTAAAGAACTTGTACAAATTGCCAACAAGTGCATGAAAAGATGCTCAATATCATTGATCAGTAGTTAAGTGGAAATCAAAACTATAATGATATATCGCTTTATATATATATATTTGGGGGGGTACTGGGGATCGAACTCGGGTCCTTGTGCTTGCAAGGCAGGCAGCAGAACCATTGACCTAAATCCCCAGCCCAAGATATCACTTTATACCCACTAGGATGCCTGTGGCAACAACAAAAAGAGAGACAATAAGGTTAGTGAGCTTGTAGAAAGGGAACTGAGGCATCATGGGTGGGAATGTCAAATGGCGCAGCACTGTAGAAACAGCATGGCAGTGTCACTTAAAGTTAAATACAGGCTGGGCACATTGGTACATATCTGTAATTCTGACTATTTGGGAGGCTGAGGTAGGATCACTTGATCCTAGGAAGTTAAGCCTACATGGGGAAAATAGCAAGACCCTGCTGCAAAAACAAGCTAAATATAAAGTTGCCATGTGACACAACAATTCTACCCTTTGGTATATAACTCAAAGAAGTGAAAACAGGTGTTCAAAGATAAACGTGTACACAAATGTTAACAGTAGGATGTTTCTAATAGATAAAAGGTGAAAATAGCCCAAATGTTCATTAACTGATAGATGGCTAAATAAAATGTAGTATATCCAAATAATTGAATATTATTCAGCCATAAAAGAAGTAAAGTACTGGCTGATACACTACAATATGAATGAATCTTGAAACCATTATGTTAAGTGAAAGAATTTAGGCATGAAAGTACGCTGTATGATTTCATGAACATAAAATATTCAGAACAACAAAATCTACTGAAGCAGAAGGCAGATTAGAGCTTACCATGGTCAAGGCGGGTAGAAATGAAGAGCAACATTTATTAGGCACAGTGTTCCTTTTAGGGTGATGAAAATGTTTGGAATAAGATAGCCCTCTGTTTGTTATCACTGAAAGCTCTAAAACATTCACCATCCTGCTCTAAACCTTGCAACAAGACTGCTCAAGAACTTCCCTTTCTTTAAAGGTTCATGTAGAGTTGTCTAAGGACCTGGAAGGGTCTGGACAGGATGAAATGATGTTCATAACAGTAATGAAAACTAACATTCGTTGAGTGTTACAATGTTCCAAATATTAAGCTAAGTATATTCAGACCACAGCTCCATTAGGTAAATATTATAATCACTGCCATTTGGAAAAGAGAAAAACAGAAGTTTCATTTAAAAACTTTTGTACATCAACCAGCAAATGGTAGGAGACAGGATACGGACTTGGATCTGAATTTCTCCTAAGCCTGTCTTTCTACCGACATTGGCCTCTTACAGAGGGTCTAGACAGGCAGAGTTCCCTCCTCTTCTCTTCAAGCTACTCCAAACTCAAAAGAGTTTTCTATAAGATGGTCTTACTCTTTCTAACTGGCATGGGGTGGGGGAACCAAGGAGGTCTGGAGGTGGAGGCTGTGTCGGGAAGAAAGGAAAGAGGAAAAGAGAACTATCATCACACTGAGCACTTAGTGGATGTCAGGCATGCCACATATTTCCTTTGTACAATAAAGCAAAAATTCTTTATTGGTTTTCTGATCCCACTTAACAAGCATAAACATTTCAAACAAAAAAGGGAAAGTAAAAAGTTTTCTCAATCTTGAGTACCAAAGACAAACTCCAAATGTTTTGAGATGCAATATAATATGAGAAACCACCATAATTTGATTTATGTAACCTTCGTGATCCTGAGGATGGGTAGTATTATCTTCATTTTAGAGATTAATAACAAGTTCAGAGAGATGAATACCTCATCTCCGATGACACATCTCAAAGTGCAGGCTTCCCCACTGCCACGCCTTCAGCAGCTGTCTTCTGTGGCCTCCTGTTTCTTGCCTCATGCCTCTCCTTGTTCCCAGACCCCTAATCGTGTTCCTTTCCTGAGTACAGGCTATTTCAATTTCCATAAAATACTCCCTTAAAATTACTTCTGAAAACAAGGATGAAAAATCTTGATCATATAAAGGAGTAGGTATTTGGGGATGGAAATACAGATTGTCAGTGGGGGCAACCTACAAATATGGCTTAGCCCTTAGGAACACATCTTTTTTTAATTTTTTAATTGGACATTAGGAATAGGAATTTGAGCTTTCTATAACATAACCTCTGCTCCCCTAACTTTCTATTTCCTTCTTCCATTTTTTTAAAGTACATGCCCAGGAAAAGCTCTGAGAACTTGATTATATTTTAAAACAACCAACCAACCAAAAAACCCCAATCACTAAATAATTTTAGGAAGAATGTAGAATCACATTTGGAATGCCCTTTCCCACAGTAGAAGTATTAGAAGATGGATGAATTAGTTCACACTAGACTCTGATAACTTAATAAGTGCTTTCACTCCTGATAGGAAAGGAAGGACAAGAGGCCCTACTTTAAAAGAAGTCTGGAGCCAGGTGTAGTAGTGCACACTTGTAATCCCAGACCTTGGAAGGCTGAGATAGGAGGACCATTGTAAGTTCAAGGCCAGGCTTAACTACATAGCTAGACTTTGTCTCAAAAAAAAAAGTGTGTATTCAAAAAGAATGGAACTGGAGCTGGAAAAGCTAACTACTTTGTGATAGTCTTTAAACAAAAAAATCAGTATATACTTTAAGTTAAAATCTTCATCCTACCTCTATCTCCAAACTGAAACTCAATGGTAAAGGTATAGCCATCTTCAGAAAAAAATGCTTATCATTCATAGTGATTTGGTTTTTTCAGTTTGTTAAAAAAATGTATTTAGGGCTGGGGACTTAGCTCAGTGGTTCCGCCACCTGCCTCACAAGCACAAGGACCCAAATTCAAACCCCAGTACCAAAAAAAAAAAAAAATTGCATTTTATGTGGTAAGAAAAGAATAGAAGGGAGAAACAAGATATCTGGATTTTTCTCATCCATGCTCTGCCACTAATGCACCATCTTTGACAAGTCCATTCAGTTCTCAAGAGCTTAAGTTTCTCCACTTGCTGGAAGGTAGTTCAACCACAGGTTAGATGACTAAAGCTACTTCTAATAAAAATATGTCAATGTCCTAAGAGTTGGTCTGACTTTCTTAGATTAAGATAAGTCAACCTTTCCCAAAATGTATTCTATGATATACTGCAGTGGTGGTGAAACTATGGCATGCATGCCACAGTTGGCTGTTTGGTATCACTGACAGCTCTGAAAGGTTCACCATCACTGATTTATTGGGTTTTCTGTGGTAAGACTTCTATAGTCAGAAAAATTTTTTTTAAATGTTGAGTTAAAACCTACACTACACTGAAAGGTCAGAGATGATGAAGAAATCACACTGCAGCCTCTTACATGGCAGTACGAAATACAGTACCATATTCCAGAAGCTCCACATGAGTCATCTCGAGGGAACTGACCCCTCTGGCTGACCATTAGCAACTGAACCAAGCAGAGAATTGTATTACCCAGCCTAATTGCGATGATATCATTATACCAGCATGCTCTCTAATGGTATATGTGCTAATCTGTTTCTTCATCAGATTGTCAATAAAGGCTCAGCAAATGTCATTATACTGCAACAATACCACCCATTATACTAAACTGCAGGTTAATAAGCTACGTGAACAGGAAGGAAAACATGAGCATTAGATAATCCCAGGATAATAGCATTTCAATTTGAATGATAAATTTGTTTTGGAAGAAGCTATTGTTGGCATCTATCTGGATGCTAGGAGGAAACAGTTAATCTATATCTGACTTGAAGTATCTTTGCCATTAGCTGGACTGCTTCTATGGGATATATGGAATTAAAATATATAAGACAGACGGTTATATAATACTGTATGTCTGAACAGTTGAATAGCACATGGGATAGTAGCCCAAGGAAGTAGAGCATAAAAGACTAGCTAGTTCAATTTGCCCCTCTCACCGCAGCACACACCTCTCACTAGCTGGTCGCAGAGCAGAGCATTCATTTCCTACTCCAGTGTTCCCTTTTTATGCCCGAAAATGTACCAAAGACATTTATGTGAATAAACATTTTTAAAAATCTGCTTTTTAAAAATCTAGAAGACCGTATCTGTACTCTATCAAAGAAACTGCAGAATTATATATATTTTTTAAAATAGGTCATGCTATATAATAATCATAACAGTAGCTGTAGTCCTGAATTATATAATTCATTATTTACCTAAATACTAAGACTATACTATAAGTGATATATGATTCTAGATACTACAGATTTACATGCATGATAGTGTACTCCTAACATGTTAATTTTTAGTCACTAAGATGTAAACAGTACCAGTATTAACTAAGTGAAGTATTGTACCAGGTACTAATAATGTGCCCTCAACACACTAAGCATCTGGTCATGATATAAAACAAAATGCAAGTGTGGCCAGCAGAATTGTAAAATGGCTCCAGATTTCCACCCTAATCCCAGATTATTAAATACAGCCATTGTATGATGTAGCTGGTTTTAATATAGGGAGATTATCCTGCTGCACCCAGTCAAATCATACAAGTTCTTTAAAAGCAGAAGTTTTCATCTGGTGGGGGTTAAAGAGGAAGTCTGAGATCTGAAGCAAATTGAGCGGTTTGCTGTGCCATTGCTGGGCTGCAGACTGGGGGGAACATGCCAAGGAATGTAGGCAGCCCTGGAGAAAGGCCATGTACTCCTGGCTACCAGTTAGCAAGGACACAGGGATCTCAGACCTAAAACCACAAGAAAATAAATACTGCCCACAATAAGAATGATCTTGGAAGCAGATTTTCCCACACCTCCCACTGACCCTATGATTTGGACTTTGAGACCCTAGACAGAAATCCACCCACCTTATTATATCAGACTACTGACTATAAAATTGTGGCCTAGTAAACAGATGTTGTGCACCAACAGAAAACTAATACAACAAACCATTTCCAGTGCTGGGATCATAGGAACTGAGTGAGTGAGAATACAGTGCGTACTAAGGTGGCAAGGTAGGTCTGGGTTAACATGTCGCCTCTTTTTGAGTCAACTACTAGAAAATTTTCCCTATTGTACAAGAGAATCCAAGCATTCTTGTGGAATCTCAAGAGAGGACTATTTTCTGCAGCTAAGTCTTTGAGAACATTACGGATTATCTCACTCCACGTTTGTTTTGTTTGCCTTCATTACAAAGCACCAGTGTTGTCCTAGAACAGTGACATCCATGCTGCAGTGGGCAATTTGTATCATCCAAAGCTCATTTACTGTGTTTTTCTTTTAACATCTGAGTTTTTTTTTTTTTTCTAAACTAAAACCTCAGTATTCAGGTTTAATTGCAGTGTTGGCACTTTGTGATATATAAGTGGGTTTTGGACACTCAGTCTCTAAAAGTTTCGCCATCACTGCCCTAGAGCAAGGCTGTCTTCCTGTGCGAGGTTTTCTTTGCTTTGCTCTCCTGGGACTTACAAGACAAACACCCCTGGAAGGCATGGATCTTCTCTTTTTTCTCTTTCCCTTATCTTCCATCACTCAAACATTTATGAGATTTCCACCACAAGCCAAACATTGTGCATAGATAAAAGACTCCAGTGACTCAGAGGAGGCGGTGGCTACTTCTGATTATATGAGGGTGAGGTACATTCTAGAACACCAAAAATTCCTTCACTAGGCTTTTTAGATAAACAAAGAGGTCTAAGTTTAGGGTCAATAATGCCAAAGGAAGGATTCTGCCTCAGAATTCCAAAATCTCTATTCATCTTACTCCAGTGACTGAATGCAGAGTCCTTGTCTAACACTGCAGCCATTGCATGAGTTGGCATTCTCTTAATTTAGATGTGATGAACAGCTGAAAGCAGATCGCTCATACAATTCAATTATGCTGTCAAAGACACAAGCAGTTCCCTCTCAATTCATGGCAGGGTCTGCAAATGGAACAAAAGAATGAGTTTCAAAGGGATGATCAAGGCTTCAGAAACAGTGATTACATGTATTGTACTCACTGCTAGTAACATTCAAAATCAAGAAGAGATTTTAAAAGAAACTCAAGTTAATGCTTATTTATATCATCACCATCTCTTCTTTCTTATTTATTATTTTATTTGAAAGATATTTCACACGGGCTTAAAAAGGGTATATGTGGTCTAATTGCAGGGTACAGGATCTATATGTGTACCCATGAGATCATGCATGTTAACTGTGTTGCTCAAATGTTCTGTATCTTCACTAGTTTTTTGATGTTTATCAAATAATTTGAAAATCTGTACCAAACTCTCCTAGCAAATATGCTACACTTACAACTATTCCCTGTAGTCCTATCAGTTTTGCTTTATATAGTTTATGAAAATATAAATAGCTATTTTAGAATAGCTATTTTAGAATTATTAAATCTTCTGTTAAACCTTTTCCCTTGAAAATATACTTTGTCTGCTATTAATATAACAACCTTAACATTCTTTTTAATTTTTTCTAAGCTTTATCAAACCTATTATCTTGTCTTATATTTAGTGATTATCTAGATTATTTCCTTTTTAAAATTGTCATGCCCTTATGTTTTGGGTGTTTCTTATAAAAATCAAATAGTTGTATTTTCCTAAAAACCTATTTGGCAAGTCCTCTCTTAACTGGCAAATTTTGGCCCTTTGTGTTTATTGGGACCGTTATCCTTGAACTTGACTGTGCTCTTCATTAGCACTGTGCTGCTTTTCCACTTTTTCTGTTCTCTCCTCTCATTATTTGTTCATTTCTGAAGTCAAACTTTTCCCTGTGCTCATCTGGCAGTTGTACACGTATTATTTCTTTCCATATATATCTTTCCATTATATCTTTCCATAGTCAGTCTTGAAATTTCATTGCTAACTAAGCAATTCAGAAGTTAACTGATATCACTAATTCCCATTCCAAACAGCTGAAGGACTTTGCAAGGCTGCTTTCTCACCATTATGTGCGCGGAAATAACCTAGGACTGCTAAAACACAGAGTCCAAATCAGGAAGTAGCTAATACTAAGGCTCTGCACGCCAAAGGTCTCAAGCCATGCAGCGCTACTGAAAAACAAGGCTTTAGACTACTTCAGTTATTCCTCTTCAGACTGACAAGCTCTTGTAAAAACCCAGGATTTTGTCTTTTAAAATTCCATAACCATACATTATTGTTTCATGCAGACAGTGTTCATTTAGACTTACACAAAGTTATACTAATTTTTTTTTCTCATCTTTCTTACATTTCAGACTTTCTTCCTGGGATTATGAAGTTCTTTAAGCAAAACTCTGCCAAATGCCCAA
Source organism: Fukomys damarensis (assembly GCF_012274545.1). Taxonomy (NCBI): domain Eukaryota; kingdom Metazoa; phylum Chordata; class Mammalia; order Rodentia; family Bathyergidae; genus Fukomys; species Fukomys damarensis. The sequence goes on from NW_022900949.1 coordinate 28,109,983, forward strand.
ATTTGAATACCCTATTATGCCAGTGACTAACTGTGGACCTGAGGAAATTCAGAAAACTTCTTTATACAATGAGGACAATAATAGAATCTACCTTATGTGAGAAATTGAAAGTATAAATAAGAATCAAAATGTATAACAGATAATGGGAAATGGGAAGATAAAGCCCAAAGGGGAAGGGGAACTGGGAGGAATACAGGAAGGAAAAGGAATAAATATGAGAAAAGGAAAAAATGGAAACAAAGCCTTTGTAAATAGGGAGGGGTGGGGGAGTGCAAGGGAGGGCAAAGGAATGGGGAAAAAATAAGAACCAAGATGTATCATGTAAAGGTACAAATTCCCAATGATGAATGTCATCATATTGTATACCTAAATGTACCAATAAACTTAATTTTAAAAAACAGTATCTACCTTAGAAAGTGATTGTGAAAGTTAACTGAATTGATGTAAAGCTCAAAGAACTTGTGCCCAATATATCATAAATTCTCAATAAGTGTTGATCATTATTATTACATAAGTCTATGTCATCAGTTATTTTATCTCATCACTTTGGAGATCTCTCCATTTTTCTGGCTCCTATTCTTGCTATTGAGAAGTCTGGTATGGAATGTGACTGTATTGATTAGAATAGCCTAGGCTGTGCTTCCATGTAAACAATCCCAGAAACCTCTATGGTTTAATACAACAGTTTGTTTCTTGCTCACACTACATTTTCCACATAAGTCAGGGGGATTTTCTTCCTCAAGGTCACCCAGAACCAGCGCTTTCAAAGGGTCAGTCTCAACACAGGCTTCCACAACTGTTTAGACAGGAAAAGGGAAAATGATGAATTACACACACATCTACTAGGAAGTGATATATCATTTGTTTGCATTTCACTGGTCAAAGAGAGTCACATACCATATTAAATTTCAAGAAACAGATTAATGCAATCCTACTATATACTCCCAAATGCAAAAGGAAATATTTTATGAGTATTGCTGACTAGCAGTCTAATTGTAGTTTTTCTTATAAGTGATCTTTTTCTTCTGATGGTTTTTAAGATATTCTTTTTCTTTAGTGTTCTGGTTTTGCTGGTATAAAGGTGCAAGGTAGTTTTATTATTTGTTTGTAAACTTTGTTTTATGCTTCTTTGGGGAGATTTTGGTTCTTTCATCAGCTCAAATCCTTATCATATTCTTTTCAGATAATGCCTCTCTCTTATTTCTTCATTCCTGGGACAGGAATTCAGATGTATTTCAAAAGTTTTAATTCAGTCTCCACCTGATATAATTTCACTTTCATATTTACTATCTACTTGTCTATGTGCTGTATACTAGGTTTTTTTAGATCAGTAATCTAATGTATTAATTCTCTCCATAATTGTACCTAATCTGCTGTTCAATCCAACCTAGTGAGTTTCTTTTTTCAATGATAAATTTGTTTTCTAAAATAAAAATTATTCTATATTGATTCTCTCTCAAATTTTCCTGGTAATTTTAAATTCCATTTCTTGAAGTCATTCTTAAAATTTCTAATGTTTGAATCCCTTGGGCGTCTAACTTTGCTGCTTATTATTTCTCATTTGTTTGATTATGCCTTGTTTTCCTAAGTGTTGGGCGATCACTATAAATCCACAGGTGATTGAACTTAGTTTGTGGGGGGCGATCACTATAAATCCACAGGTGATTGAACTTAGTTTGTGGGAATCTTGAAAAGCTAAAGATTAACTGTTTAACAAAGGATGTTTTCCTCCAGGAAAGTCTTTGCATTTATGGCTTTCCAGATTTGGGGAAGTATTACTACTCTGTTACTATTTTGGCCTCCTTGAGGTATTATCCTGATGAAAGTTTTAGGGTCAGCAACTACCATTCTGAGGACATAAGACTTAGGCCAGTGTTGATATCACTTTCTCTAGGCTAACCTAATTTTTGGTTTTATCATTTACAATTCTCAACTAGGTTTCTACTCACTTTTATTCTTTTTTTCTTTTCCCTTCCCCTCTTTTTCCTTCCCCTTCCTTTTCCAGTCCATGGGAGGATGAGAGGAAGAGGAGTTTGGACATCTTCTTTATGGGTTGGTGGAGGGTGTTTTTTCCTTTCTTTGGTGGTACTAGGGTTTGAGCCTAGGGCCTTTGCGCTAAGCTACATTATCAGTCCTTTTTACATTTGTTTTTAATTTTCAGACAAGGTCTCACTAAGTCACTAACTGCCTAGCCTAGGACCAACTTGCAATCCTCCTGCCTCAGTCTCCCAGAGAAGTGGGATTACAAACATGTGCCACTGTGCCTGGATTTTTTTTTCTTTTTTAAAATAGTTTTGAGAGTCCAGACATAGTTAAATGAATATTTTTACGGTGAGTTATCCAGAATTTTATTGTATTATAATGGAGTCTTCAAAATATCTACCCTACCATGGTGCAACTTATTACACTTTTTAAGTCTTCCCCTCCCACTCTATTCCAGCCAAGTCTTTTCCCAAAAGACAACAAATATGTTCAGTTTCTTCACCACTTTCAAAGGTAGTTTATGCTTCTACAGTAATTAAATTTACAATTTTTTACTGTTTTATACAAAAAGTATCATACTAGATTCACGTCTTTGTCCCTTTTTTAATTTAAAAACGTCTTGGAAGCCAGGGATGCAGTTCAATGGCACCACACCTGCCTGGCAAGTGCAAGGTCCTGAGTTCAATCCCCAGTACCAAAAAACTAAAATCTGGGGAATTGTTCCATTTCCATACATAAAGAGCTTGTCCTTATACGACTTAATTTTTTCAATTTAATGTGCTATATGAATCCCACTTTTCTCTAAAAGCTCTCAGTCCTTCAAGAGTATATTTTCACAAGATGCCTTGCATCATCCAATCTGTTAGTTCAGAGTGACCTCTGTTTCTGTGTAGCTTCTAATATTACTCTCATGCCATGGGCTGAACTTAACTTGCATAAAACATCTTACTCCAGTCCCTTTGTTGTCCTTTCTCGATATCTTCCTGTGGGGTATGATAATATTCTGTGGTAAGTCTGAATACTTTCTTTTGATCTTCTACCTGTCTGCTAAGGTTTCTTGCTTTGTGATTTCCATGAGGTTTATACACCTTTATAACACCTTTATAAATACTATTTTTTTGGTACGGGGTTGGAACTGGGGCCCTTGGGCCTACAAGGCAGGCTATGGAACCACTGAGCTAAATCCCCAGCCCTATAAATACCCTTTTAACAAGGTATTTTATGTTTATAACAACTGAACTTTGATAACTTACACAAAGTCTGCACTTCTACTGTCCTCACCCTTTTTATATTTTTGCTGTCACATTGTACTTTTTATACTTTGTATCCTTTAAGAAATTCTTGTAGCTATTATTAATAGTTTTATCTTTTAATCTTCTATCTCCAATAAAATTTATTTTCACATCACTTTTTACTGATGAGCTTTATAGTTTTGTTTTCATAATACTACTTAGTGACCTTTTTCTTCAGCTTGTAGGACTCTCCTTAGCATTTCTCAAAAGGGAAGTCTAGCTGGGCATTGTCGTACACTCCTGTAATACCAGCACTTGGGAGGCTGAGGCAGGAGGATCACTGCAAGTTCAAGGCCAGCCTAGGCTACATAGTGAGTTCAAGGCCAGCCTGAACTACAAAGGGAGATCTTGACTCAAAAAAAAAAAGGATGTCTAATGGTAATAAAATCCCTCAACTTTTTCGGGGTGGGGGGTACCAAGGATCAAACTCTGGTCTTTGCACTTGTGAGGCAGGTGTTGGAACCACTGAGCTAAATCCCCAGCCCCACCTCAACTTTTGTTTGTTGAAGAAAGTGTCTTTTCTCTTATTCTCCCCTTCACTTTTTGCAAAGCACGAATACTAGACACAATATTCTTTCCAGATTCTTATCTGATCCATGAACAAGGAGCAAAGAACCCGATCAACTAATCTTTATACAAATTTAATGAATTACACTTCCCAGGAGCATCTGTAGGTATGAGAGAATGCCAGTTAACAAAAAAAAAAATTAAAAAAAAAAAAAAAAAAAGAGAGAGAGAGAGAAAAAGAAAGAAAATTCTCTAATATTCTAAGTGGCTCGTATGGGGGAAAATGGAATTTTCCAAATGATACCAAAAGAGACAGTCAGAAACAGATTAGTCGAAGAAAGTAGTTTTCACTTCAACATGATAGAGAGTACTCAAACTGATGCCATGATTTAACTCATGGAGCAGAAATAAACTTTTTTTTTTTTTTTTTTTTTGGTATCAGGGATCAAACTCTGGACCTTGCGCTTATGAGGCAGGCAGTGGAATCACTAAGCTAAATCCCCAGCAATAAACTCTTGATCAATGAAGAGTTTTAATTAAAATTTAGATGGCCTAGGGCCAGGAATTTAGCTCAGTGGTTCCGCCGTCTTCCTCACAAGCACAAAGTTCAGAGATCGATCCTGGTTAAAAAAAAAAAATATTAGATGGCTGGTAGCTAACAGAAATGCTGTTAAGCAGGTGTCAGGATAAAACTCTTCTGGCATTCTCTTCTCCCCACCCCAACCAACGAACATTTCATGGCCTCTGTGGTTTTCTCTGTTCCCTCCCTAGCTTTACTCACTTCCCAGTTGGGGAGTACTGACAGCATATGGGTAAAATGGAGATGTTGTGGTATTTCTACTAGATAGGTAGAAGGATTAGGCTCCCCTCAACCCCAGTGAGCTCCTGTATTCAGGCAGATTATAACTAATAGATGGCTGATCTCTGCCCTAACCTTACCAAAGAACACTGAGTGAGCCAGATGATGAAGGGTCATCTTTACTGAGAACAGCATTCTTTATTTATAGGCTCTTTATGCTCAGGGAGAATTATGATGGTTCACAAAGCCAGAAGTTATAGGGACACAGGCATTTCAGGAACATTCACGTATTTTTGGCATTTTATATGTATTTTTTCCTAAACCTGAAGGCTCTCTCAGTCTAAAGAAAAATCTTGGGAGCAAGAATATGCACTACTATTTTCTTTAATCTTAAATATTCCCATTCCTCACTACCCTAGTTGTACTAGCCTCAAATTCAAACTTTAGCCTGCAAGATCCATAAGCACCAAAGCTGAGTGATGAATCGTAGAAGGCACCTACTACAAAAAAGATTTGTCCAAAAGATAGACAAGAACAATAAGAATGGTTAGAGGGGCCAGGGATTTAGCTCAGTGGTTTGCCACCTGCCTCACAAGGGCAAGGTCCCGAGTTCAATTCCCGGTACCAAAAAAAAGAATGGTTAGAAATTATAGGAAAGTAGATTTTCACGTAATACCATTAAGAACTTTTTAAAATCAGTGTAATCCAACAGATTTTCTAAGAACCATAAATATAAAAGATAAGAAGAACCTTTGAGATAAACAGGTTCGATTCCTTTGTAAACAAACATACGAGAAATTAAGGAGATAGGTGAAGAATGACAACACTAAGTCAAAACTCACGTATTCTGACTTCTCACCCAGTGTTATTCCCCTATGAAATAGAGGACTAACAAATGAAAACAGATAAAATAGCATATATCAGTGGACTACACAAGCCTCAGAGTCAAATGTAGCAATAGATATGCCTTCTCTAAAACTCCTCATACAGGTGTTTATCCAATTTATTTGTAAGTATCTTTTAGTAACAAGGTATTACTCCCTTGCTGGTTAGTATATTTCAGTTTAAACAGTACTTCAGAAAGGTCTCCCTGACTCCATACTTTGCAGAAAAGGGGAAACACAGCAGGCATGAGATTTCTATCCTTAGAAAGGCATGCCTGCAAGGTTGGCACAGGTTGGCATCTGGGAAAGGAATGGAGATTTCAGGAAGGTTAAAGGTCATTCTCTCAACCTGTAAAGAGTGACTGACTGTGCCTAAACTGTTTACACAAACAATGTGGTGCCGAATGGGTGCTGTTCCTCAGGGGTCTGCAATTTGGTGTGCACTAGGCAGAAGGCGCCTGCACGACCAGCTTGCAGCAAAACACTGGGGCACTGAGATTCCACTGAGCTCCTCTGGCAGACAGCATCTCTAACGTGTCATAACTGGCTGCTGGGGAAACTAAATACATTCTGCATGGCTCCACCAGATCAGGACTCTTGGAAGCTTGTGATTGGTCTCCTCTAGACTCTGCCCCATCTACCTTTTAACTTTGTTGATGTTTGCTTTGTATTGTTTCATGGCAATAAATTTAGATGAGTATGATTATATGTTGCGTCCTGGGTATCCTCTTCCTGAGTCATGAGACCTTAAGGTGGCTGTGAGGATCCCACAATAAGGCAAATTCTATCTTTCTTAGTTTCTGCCCATTGGTCCTTCGGTCCTACATCTTAGAACAAATGCTGAAGTTGATGGCAAACCAGACAGAACAGGGTAAGACAAATTGTAAAGCTCAAAAGAGAAAATAAATATGAGAGTTGAGCCCTGAAATAGGTTAAGTAGGAAAAGAAATCACAAATTTGTTTAGCTATTCACATATTCAGCTGGAACCCAGAAAAAGGCTGAGGACTGATAGGGGAGGGAACATGTGGTTTGCAGAGAATGGATTAGATGTGAAAAACACTTCTGGGATTCTGTTTCTCTAATTTTCCATATTAGGTGGAAATAAATCATTGATTCAATTACAGAACTTTCTTAATTCCAGAAATGTATAGAACACATTCTTTCAGTCTATTACAAAGGACCGATTGCTATCTGAATTGCTTTCTCAAGTACTTTCAGAACATTTGGTATTTGTATTGGTGACAACCACCAAAAAAAAAAAGAAAAAGAAAAAATAATTTAAGGAAGGAGCTGAAAGCTCAAATATCTAAAACGAACAATTTAATAATGTGTGCTAAAATAAGGAATACCACAAAAGCAAAACCTTTCAACTACTTCTTGCAGAAATGCAAAATAATCTGAAACAATAGCTCATTCCTTCAGAAACTAAGAGAAAGAAGTATTAGTTATTCCACCTTCCTTTTAGTAGCTTCTTTCATGGTTTGATATTATTTGATCTTTCATGTTTTGACATGCTTGTAGCACTGTATTAAAAAAGACCATTGTGTGTGAATATGTAAAAGGCAGATTTTCGCTTATTTATGCAATGATCATTCTTCAAGCATTTATATGCCAAGCACTAAACCAAGCTAATAGTGCAACTTAACCTTTGACTAAGCTTTCTTTCTTCTTGTCTAAAAAAAACCTCTAAAATCTAAACTCCAGATGTGACATTTTCTCATCAGCAAAATACATTAATAGATTATATCATTTTCTTTCTTCATGCTACTTAATGAGATGGTCTTTTTTTAAAACTATCAACTTTTGAGGTTTTTGAATTTTTATTTTTGTTAGTATATTTTTGAAGTATAGAATGGTTACATTCATATGGAGAGTTAGTGCATATACACAGCACATTTTAATTCCTTTTACACCCTATTCCCTCTCCTTTTTCCTCCCATCTCTTGGTCCCCCCCTTCCTGTTTGCAAAAGATCTTTCTTCATGTTTCACATTACATATCTTTTATTTTGCTCTTTAATTTATTGATGCTTTGGCTTTCTCATATGAGAAACCATATAATATTTAAATTTGTATGTCTGATTTATTTTTGCTTAGCATTATGGTCTCAAAGTGCATCCATTTTCCCATAAATGATCCAAATTCACCCTTCTCTATAGTTCAGTAGCGCTCCACTGTATATAAACACCACATTCTCTTCACCAGTTTATCTGTTGATGGACATATAAGCTGCTTCCAAGATTTAACCACCATGAGTTATGCTGCTATAAGCATGGGTACGAATGGATCACTGCAATATGATGTCTCTCACTCTTCTGGGAAGATACCTAGAAGGGGAATAGCTGGGTCAAATTTCTAGTTTTAGTTTTTTGAGGACTCTCCATACTTATTTCCATAATGGTTGTACTACTTTCCAATCCAACCAACAATGTAAAAGGATTCCTTTTTCCTGACCACCTCGCCAGCATTTGTTACTCTTTGATTTCTTGATGATGGCCATTTTTTCTGAAGATAGAATCTCACTGTTATTTTAACTTGCATTTCTCTAATGACCTGAGATATTGAATATTTTTTCCTGTATTTATGGGCCACTTCTCAGAAGTGTCTAATCATTTCAGTTGCCCATTTTTGTTGAGTCTTTTATTTGGAGAGGGTCTAATTTGAGCTCTCATTATTTTAAGTCTATGGTTATATTATGAATAGTTAAGTGAAAAACAACTAAAGAGCTGGTAAGTCACTATATGATTTTTTAGTTCTTAAATTACAATAGGGTCTAAGATATTACTTCATTCTAGCTATATGTTGCAAAAGATGTTATGGCAGGGGGCCCAGATGTTTAAACAGGAAATAGACGCGGATCACCATTCTCTCAGGCAAAGAAGAGCTTATGTTTTCGCCAGATTTGTTTTTTGGTACTGGGGATCGAACCCTGGTCCTTATGCTTGCGAGGCAGGCAGTGGCATCACTAAGCTAAATCCCCAGCCCTTTGCCAGATTTCTTAATTCTAGCTGGTACCTTTCCCTCTGGCCTTTGCTTTCAGCTCACTGAGTTTCTTCTGTTCCTCTTTTAGCTTCTGCTTAAAAACCTCACCTCTTTGTCAAGCGTCTGGCCTGCTTCTGGAGCTGTTTCAGAGGAGGCTTCCTTCTTGTTACCTTTGTGGCTAGACGTGGTGCCTGTAGCCTATTTCCAAACCTCCTCTTTAGCCTTCAAATGCCTCCATCCTCCTCCCAGGCCAGGGACAGAACCCAGGACCTCACATATGCTTAACACTCAATTATATTTCTAATACACATCCTTGGAATTCTCAAAGGTGAACTTTTTTCCTCCACCACAATTAGAAGAGCAAATAGCTTTAAAAATTTGCAAGATTTGACTGAAATCTATGCCCATGCTTACAGTTAATCTTACATGAATTTTCCTGGGAATGAACCCATCTTAATTGGGTCACTAGCATCAGGTTTGGCGCTTAATTTAAACTAACTAGCTCTGGAGACTAGATTAGGGAGGAGACACTGTGAGGACATTGTCCATGTATAAAAACCTTCAGTGAACAGTACAATTAATCAGGAAAAGGTCAGAGAGGGTGCTATAACTCCATTTTCAACTCTTCTCCCTCTATTAGTTCCATCCCATTGGCAAGCAGCTGGTTTAGACTTTCCTCAACAACCTTACCTCCCCTGCCTTACCATCCAAGACCACACAATTTTCCTGGAGAAAGTTGACTTTGGGGCCTGGGATTTAGTTCAGTGGTTCTGCAGCCTGCCTCACAAGTGCAAGGTCCCAGGTTTGATTCCTGGTGCCAAAAAAAAAAAAAAAAAAAAAAAAAAAAAAAAAAAAAGAAAGAAAGAAAGTTGACTCTGGTCAATCTCGGTACTCCAAACCATCTGTCACTACAAAGGCACTTGATATGTTGTCATCTTCACATCTGTAGGCCATAAAATGACATTGGTTTGTTTCCAGAAGCAGTATAATAGGCGGTTCCAGAGCTGGTAATGACACAGTCCTGGGTTCAAACACAGTTCTACCACTAACAAGCAACATGATATGAGAAAAGTTACTTAACATTTTTTATCCTTGGAGAGTAATAACATGTAATAGGAATGTTGTGAGGATCGACTAAAACAAACGAAACATTTTACAGTGTGTGGCATCTAGTAAGTCCTGATAAAAAGATGAGTTGGTGGTAGTATACTCGAAGCTATTTTTCTCCATTCTCACTTCCCATGGTGGTCATAAGTACATAGGGTTTAATCAAACAACATTATTCTACATTCAACAAGCCATCATCTGGGAAATGTATTTACAGTACTCACACATTGAATTTTGCCTAATTTTCAAGGCTAATGCTGACAAGGAGACTATTTGAAATTAGTCCTGAGAAATTTTAAGAAATGGGGTAACACAACTGCCTTTAGTCCATACATATCACACTGGCATTGTTTTATTAGCATTCTTACTAGCCTGCTTTTCCCCATCTACAGGCAACATGGTACTACAAGAAAACTTTGAAGTGAATGAGATGTGTATTCTAGTTCTGGCTCTAAAACTAACTGTGTGACTTGAGCTAGTGTAAGGACTCTGTTTGACATGATGGGAATCATCTTGAGTTGTCACCTCCATAAGCAACTCTGAATAAACCTGGTCAGTTTTCTTTACATAGTTCCCAGGCATATGATAAAATTTCAGTAACATAGGAAGCTTTATGGCTAGATCCCGGTGCTGTCAGTGCCAGGAATATGCCTGATGTCTTTCATACTAGCTTAAGACAAACCAGGTATGTCCTAGTTAGAAGTCACTTTTCTCCTGACCACTATAAACACCCCTTTTTCTGACCCAAATTGTGAAGATCTACTGGTCTTGCTGCCACCAAGGACTATGCTTCTGTCAGTAACTCTCAGAAATAAATTTCACCCTCCCTAAAACACTAGACTCATTTGTCTCTTTCTTCAAGCTCATGGTACCATTGGGACAAGGTTGTTCCAGAACAGCTTGCTATTCTACCCTTCTGCACCTCAATATCCTCATCCATAAAAGGGTGCTAATATATTTATCTACCTATAGAACTGTTGTGAAAATTAAGTATATTAATGCACATTCCACAGTATATACAATAATGCATGGCAAATACTAAATACTCAAGGAATGCAGGCTGTTCTGGTTACCAACTCTATGCTCTCTAAGGACAGTGACTGATTCATTGTTTTAAAAAATCTCACCTGTGTCCTACTATTACAAATAGACATTATTTCAAAACTATTTCTGCATAAATAACTTTTTAAAGCATTTATATACTTGTTATGAAATTTTAGAAATGGGAAACATCTCTTTAAGCAAACAGAAGAAAATGGTTTTAATGATTTGTAGTACATAAATAATATATTATTAGGAAGAGTAGAATACCTTTTCATATAGTGACCCAGGAGAATTAAATTTTTTTAATTTTAAGAAAACTGAAAGCTGGGTATAGTGGCACAACCTATAATCCCAGCTTGGGAGGCTGAAGGAAGACTGCAAGTTTGAGGTCAACCTGAGCTACATAGCAAATTCATGGCCATGTAATGAGAACCTGTTTAAAAAAAGAAAGAAAAAGGGCCGGTGATTTAGCTCAGTGGTTCCAGCACCTGCCTCACAGACACAAGGACCTGAGTTCAATCCCCAGTACCAAAAAAAAAAAGAAAGAAAATTGCAAAGTAAAAAGATGGAACTACTTGGAAACCTCTATGACTCTAATTCATAGCTTCCAAATACATGAAACAGCTCACAGATTTTCAAAGAGAAACTGACAAATCTGTTATTGCAGTGGTAGATTTTAACAAACTTCTCTAGATACTGATAGATTAAGAAGTAGAAAATTTAGTAAGTACATAAATATTTATATAATAATTTTCAAACTTGATTCAACAAATGATTAAGATATCAACAATTTTAAAATACATATTCTTCTTCAGAACATGTGGAACAGTTATAAAAATCAATCTGTCTAAGACTGTAAAGCAAACTTCAAAAAATGTCAAGGATTCAATCCTTGGCTTCAGTGTACTAAATACAAATCAGAAACAAAAACTGTTTGATATTCTGTCTTTTTTAAAGATGACAGAATGGACACAAATATTTAACTCTGTTACCTCCAGAAATTCAACTACTATCACATATGTAAGGTGTTACTTTTATTGGTGGTTTTCTTTTTAGGGTATAAACCCATAAAAGGATAGCCACAAGCTAAATAAATCCCCAGCCCTAGCCTAGGCTACATAGTGAGTTCAAGGCCAGTTTGAACTACACACAGAGATTCTGTCTCAAAAAAATGAAAAACAAAACAAAATTTTAAAAATATGTATTATCAGTTTAAAAGAGTAGTTTAATGGTAGAGTACTTGAATAGCATATCTAAGGCCCTGGGTTTTTTAAAAAAGGCCTGGAAGTTTAGCTCTGGGAGAGAACACTTGCACACTTTGTGCAAGGCCTTGGGCTAGATCCCTAGCACTGAAAACAAACCAGACACTCCTGGGCCAGGGATTTAGCTCAGTGGTGCCACCACTTGCCCTGCAAGCGCAAGGTCCCAAATTTGATACCTGGTACCAAAATAAATGAAAATAAAAAGACTACCAGTTAAATGGAAATTCAACTCACAGAATGCCAAAAAAATTTTGCAAATCGTGTTTGATAAAATTTTTATGTTAAGAACACATAAAATAATGCAATAATAAAAGATATAAATAATAATCCAATCAAAAAGGGTCAAAAGATTTGAATAGATGTTTCTTTAAAGAATATCCACACAAAGGGCCAGGGATTGAGCTCAGTGGTTCCACCTCCTGCCTGGCAAGTACAAGGTCCCAAGTTCGAGCCCAGGTTTTAAAAAAAAAAAAAGAATTAAATCAAGTATACCTTAAAAAAAAAAAAAAAGAATATCCACACATATAACTCACATACACACACACACATAAGACACACCAATATGATATCATTAATCAGCAGGGGATTACCAAAAAAAGCTATGGTATAAATTCACTCCCACCAGTATTAATGTAACAAAATCAGGAAATAACAAGTATGGTAAAGAGGTAGAGAAACTGGAACTCTGACAAGATTGCTGGTGGAAATATAAAATGATGCACTGGGAAAGTCTAACAGTTCCTCAAAAGGACAAACATAAAATTACCACATAAATTAGCAATTCCACTCCTAGACATATCCAAGAGAATGTAAAACACATTTAAACAATTTATACACAAATGTTCATAGTAGCATTATTCACAACAGCCAAAAAGGTCAAGCCCAAAAGTCCATCAGCTGATAAATGGATAAATAAAATGTAGCATACTCATTATATAATAAGATGTCATTAAGCAAATAAGTGTAATGAAGTACTCGTACATACTATAGCATGGAAGATCCTTGAAAACATTAAGTGTAAGAAGCCAATCACAGGATACCATAAACTGCATCATTTCATTTATATAACATGTCCAGACAGCACTCTATTATTAGTGGTTGCTTAGGGCTGCAAAGGTGGAGGACATGGAGGTGTGTTAATGGCTTTATTTTGAGGTGATAAAACTGTTCTAAAATTAATTGGTGTAAATATACTAAAAACCATTGGGTTGTACACTTTAAATGAGGAAAATTCTTAAAGAGAAAAAATTATACCATAGACAGAAAACTGAGTAGAAAGATAGGGAAAAAATTGAGATACGGGCTGGAATTTAGCTCAGTGGTACCGCCACCTGCCTCGCAAGCACAAGGTCCTGAGTTCAATCCCTAGTATCCCCCCAAAAAGTTGAAATAATCTTCCTAAAAATATTTTTTAAAAACCCAGAGATGGAAAATAGGGAAAAATTAAAATTAATTCATGTGGTTCAACCTTCAAATAATATTTCCCTTTAGAAAGAAGTGAAAAATATGGATTGGAAACTGACAATGAAATAAAGAAAATGTCTAAGAATCAGATAGCTGTTTTCCAGATTGAAAGGAGTCCAGGAAGCCAAGCACAACAGATGAAAATATTCTAACCAAAATTCATCATTATAAATTTCAGAAAAGTATGTCAAAGAGAAACTCCCAAATGCTTTTAGAGAAGAGAGTAAAGGCAGATCATATTCAAAAGGTCAGGTATCCAAGCGGCTTCGAACCTCCCAGAAGCATTAATGAAAGGCAGAAGATAACTAAACAATACCTTCAAGATTCTAAGGGAAAATGACTTAAAGCTAAAATTCTAAAGCCAGCAAATCATCAATGAAGTTCAAGGGCAGTATAAAGATATTTTCAGACATAACAGGCAGAACTTTAAATGTATCTAGGAAGAGACATATCAGGTGGTAGGTACATACCTGATACACTTATTATCTATGAGTTCAAATTTTAATCTAAAAAAATTTAAAGGCCTGAGGACTTAGCTCAGTGGTTCTGCTGCCTGCCTCACAAGTGCAAGGTCCCGAGTTCAATCCCTGATACCAAAAAAAAAAAAAAAAGTAAAGAATGCTTGCGAGGTGCAGATATGAAAGAAATAGTTTGAGAGAATTTCTCTTTCTCTCTCTCTCTCTCTCTCTCTCTCTCTCTCTCTCTCTCTCTCTTGTTAAGATAGGGGAGTCTGAACCTTGGAATATGCAGATGGAAGGATTGGAACAATTCAGTAGAGAATGAGAAATAGATGCTATTTGGAATACTCCATCAGCTCTGCGACCCTTCATTTACAGCAGCATGAATGAGGAGCCAAGTAGATGCCCAATGAATCTCTGACAATTCTCTGGACACCACCAGCAAACCCTTAGGTTGTATCTGTGTGCCTTCATATAAACCCGGCTGTTCTAAAATCTGCAAAGGCCATGAAGTGAACCTGTCTATGAGGTCAATGCTGAAAGTGCTCGAAGAGCTAAGAGGCAATCACTGTGAAGTACCATCTGGGAAAAAATACTGCATTGATTCTCTCACTGCTGTAGGCAAGGTATGGGCACGGCTGTTGTGCTTGATACTTGTATTGCACATCAGCAGCTCCAAGCACAGCTTAGCAACTAACACTCCAGCCATCCAAGCTCTCAAACATTAGTTGTAGAAAGGACTGCAGCAATCAATAATGTTGGAATTGGATTTTAAAACAGAAAACCAAAAACAAACCTCAAAAGCAGAATCAGAACCAGAACACAGACCCCTAAACACAGTGCTCTTAACATTCCACCTACCTTGCCTTGATGACAATTACAAGCCAGTTTTACACATGATACCTCCTCGTGCATAATGCCCTGTAATACTGATGTGCTATAATACTGTCTACACAGAGGTTACACTAACTCAGCTGATCAAAGGACCAAATAAAACACTAATGATTTTCACACAAGTGAAGTCATTTTTGCCAACACCCTATAGGAAGCCTCAGAAAATGTGCAAATGCCTCACAGTGCCTGCAACACAGTAAGGTCTGCATCTTGCAGTGCTAGGTGAAATAAATGTATCTTCCCACCTTTTAGTAAAAATAGCAATTTGATTTCCAAAATTTCAATAGCAATTACTCTACAAACAGGAACAAGAGACTGAAAAATGTTCAATCAAAAAAATTATTAAAGCCAGACATGGCGGCACAAGCAGGTTATCCCAGCATTCTAGGAGGCTGAGGCAAGAGAATCACACGTTCAAGCCCAGCCTGGGAAATTTAGCAACTTAGCAAGATCTTATCTCAAATTTTAAAAAGGGTTGGAAATGTGTAGCTCAGTGGAAAGGTTCTGTGTGTGGTGAAAAAGAAAGTCATTAAGATCCTAATAGGTATTCAACTCTGAACAAGATGATCAGCAAGGTACAAGAATAAGGACAATTTCTGCTTTCTGAGGGCTTTCAAATAGATTGAAACTGGCAAATATATTTACTTTATATCAGGAAAAAGCCCAAGAAATTATATAAAAACAATTCTTTGTTTTTTCAAAAAGGGAACAATGAGGCTAGGAAAAGCAAACAGTGTAACAGTGAAGAGCTCACACTAGAATGCAAGTTAGAAGACTTCCTTCCTCATTATTCTTCTTGCTCCACCAGCTATAACCACACACCAGGGAGTACAGTAATTTTAACGTTTCGATCTTTTAGCAAAAAGAAAAAAATGAGAGCACTGCCCAACACATATGCTAGAGAAAAATAAAAACCAAATTACGGATGGTGTTAAGACAAGAAAAATAACAGCAGCAGAAAATAATGAAGCCAAGAGTAAGAGCAATACAGATGAAACCATAAGATCTTGTATATGGTTGTTAGTAATGGACAATGAATTTATCTTGCAACTTTTACACAACAAAGCAATTAGGCAATTTAGAATTGTCACATCATTAAATGAAAACAAGTTAGTTGGGAGCCTAACTGCTCCTCACAATAAGTACTGTGAATTTCTCCAGAGTTCTAGAGTCCCAGGGTCTCAGAGTCTTACAAACAAGAACTACATCATTCATTCATTCATACACACACACAAACACACACACACACTCACACACACACACACACACACACACACACAGAAGGCTGGGGATTTAGCTCAGTGGTTCCACCACCTGCCTCAAAAGCACAATGTCCCAATATCAATTCCCGGTACCAAAAAAAAAAAAGAACTCTATCACACATACAATGTGTACACATTCCACATAATCAGTAAATATAATATTCTAACAAACTATTTGAAGAATCAATGTACTGAAGCCAAGTGTATTTATTGGAGCAGTTCAACAAAAAGACATAATACAGACTTGAGAGGAAGACAGGTTCCATAGAAGACGTGGACTTTAAGATAGGAGGAATTTCAGGAAAAAAGCAAAAAGGGTCTGCCTATCAGACAGAGTTGAAACAACACAACCCCTCATACTACTGAATGACTGGAGTTAAAACCTTGACATGATTTCTGTTTCTTTTACCTTACTAAAATCTGCATCTGTCTTTTCTTTCCTGGGGAAATATGAAACAGACTTTAACAAAGCCTGTGAAGAGGTTCTTGAACAGAACTGCTCTACATTCTGAATAAAACTACCACACCACCCTCTGTGATGTTGGGGTTTCAGCACATTTACTTTCATATCCACATGTTATAAGGAGCCTGAAAGAGGTACACAAGTGTTAGAGTGGCAAGGGGGAACTATTTAGGCTGAAAAGCTCAGTAGCTATGTAGGTATAATACCCAGTTTATGTAACATGCAGCCAGCTGTTCTACCAATACCTCCAAGGGTTGATGAATACATTCAATTCATGCCTTACTGTGTTTCATAGTTTGATATTTCTCCCTCTGCATCTATTTTTCTAAAACAACTGGCTACAATTGTCTGTTTTATAAGTGATTTTTTTTGTTTATTTTTACTTCTGATGTTGAAACTGATGCTTTCATTCTTGAAAATTAAACTTTACTTTTTAGGAATTTTAGATTTACAACAAAATTGCAAAGACAGCAGAGTTTTCATAATCTCCCTATCAACACCTTACTGTGCTATAGTACATTTGTTATAATTAATGAACTACATAGTTTATTCAGGTTACCAGTTTTTCTTGTCTGTACAAATATAATTCACATACAATAAAGTTCATGCTTTTGAAGTGTGTAATTCAGAGGGTTTTTTCTAATTCTAGAATTTTTTTTTTTTACCCCAAACAGAAACCATAAGCCCTTTGCACTCATCTCCCTAAATATCCCATTCCCACCTCCAGCCCTAGGCAATGACTTACATGCTTTCTGTATCTGCAGAGCTGCCTTTTGGATGCTTCTTATAAAAGGAATCATACAATACATTTGTGGTCTCTTGTTACTGGCTTCGTTCATTTAGCATCAGTTTCAAGGCTCATCCATGTTGTGGCAAATAATCAGTACTTCACTGCATTTCATCGATGAGTGACATTTTGTTTATTCATCAGCTGATGGACATTCGGGTTATTTCCATTTGGGGCTATATGAATAATACTACTTTGAACATCTGTATGAACGCTGTGTTTTAAATTTTCTTGGGCACACCTAAAAGTGGAATTATATATCACCTTTTGAGAAACTGCAAAGCTGTTTCTCCAAGTGTACCATTTTACATTCCCAATAGTGGTATAAAAGGGTTCCACATCTTTACCAACACTTATAATTGTCTTTTTAATTATAGTTGTCCTAATGGGCATAAATTTGTATCTCGTGGCTTTGGTTTTCATTTCCCTATGATTATTGCAGTTGAGCATCTTTTCATACACTACTGACCATTTTTATGTGTTCTTGAAGAAATGCTTATTCTAATCCTGTCTTTTTTAAAAAGCTATTGTCTATTGTTGAGTCATAAATGTTTTTCATATATTTTGGACAGAAGACCCTTCTCAGCTATTTGTCCCAATCTATGAACTCTTTATTGATAATATCATTTCAAGTACAAGTTTTTAATTTTGTTTCTAAGACACTTCTTAACAGTTTTAATAAGTATTAGACATATTTTTGGTAGAATACCCAGACCTCAATTAAGCTTTACTTAATATTTTTCTTAAGATTAGACTAAGGTTATACTTTTGGGGGAAGAAATAGAAAATTGTCTAATATAGAAAACTGGTACCAAGTATCGGCGGGGGTCACTGTTGTGACTGTATCTGATCACATGGTTTAGAAACCACTGGAACTTGTTTGTGGGCAGAGTTTGGAAATGTTTGGAGAAGTGAGATAGAGAAGCCATAGATTATTAGAAGCAGAGCTTGATGGGTGAATCTGGTTGGAGCTCAGAAGACCAGAATGCTGATAGGAATGCAGACAGTAAAAGCCAGGCTCGGGAATTTTCAGGTGGGAACAAGGATGCCATTGGCAGGTGGACTATGTGTGTTACACTCTGTCAGAAAATTTGTCTATGTTTTTCCCATGTCCTGAGACTTTTCAGGAGACTGAGATTAAGGGCAGTGGACTAATTAGCTTGGCAGAGGAAATTGCAAGGCAGCCCAACATTAAACCTGTAGGTTGGGTAATGTTGGCTACTTTTAGCCAGATCTAGAGTGAGAATCAATAGAAAAAAAATACAGGGCTGGCAATTTAGCTCAATGGTTCTGCCACCTGCCTTGCAAGTGCAAGGACCTGAGTTCAATCCCTGGTACAAAAAAAAAAAGAGAGAGAGAGAAAGAGAAAAGAACAGAGATGAATGACTTAAACGGTTTGCAGTTTCACCAGAAAGGAAGTACCTGCAAAGTTGGGGCCCAGAAGAAGATGGTTCTTGACAATGTTAGCATTAAGAAGAAGTCAAGTATGTTGCTTCAGGACAATAGGAAAGATGGTTAGAAGGCATCTCAGCAATTTGCCCCACATATTATAGGCACAAAGGTAAACTGTGTAAACTTTTCTTGAAAAGACAGCTCCTGGGTCTGTTGCTGGAGAAGGGCCATCTTTCATTTCACAGATTTCAGCCATTTAGGCACTCAGAAGCCACTGCAGCCATGGTCAAAGGGGGCCTGGCTATTACTTGAGCTGGCAGAACTCAGCATCATCCACATGGTGCTGGCTTTACAGGCATGCTGAATATAAAAGTTTTAAGGTCACAAAGGTGTCCACTCAGATTTCAGAAGGTCTGGGAGGCCAGGCAGTGTGAGAAAAAGTGAGTGAAGCTATGAGGATAAAGCTCAAAAATGCAGTGGAAGGGTCCAGGGATTTGGCTTAGTGGTACCATGTCTGCCTATCAAGCAAAAAATCCTGAGTTCAATGCCCATTTAAAAAAAATGTAGTGGAGACCCCAGGAAGTTGGATATGCCAGAAACTGTGAAACATCTGCTGAGGAAAACCACAGTGAGCAAAGCTAGCCTAAAGGACAGTCCATGCGAGCAGTACCTGGTAAAGCCATAGGGATGGCACTACCCATGCCCTTTGGAGTCTGTTCCCAACCTGCCCAAGCTACTTTTCCCCTTACTTTCCATATTGTACCCTATGGAAAGAAGTCACTATGCATAGCTCACACTTAAAGAGTAAAGAGTTACACTGCATTTCCTCAATACCGAGCATCTATGTACATTGTTGGCAATTGTTCTGTATGAGATTTTCTCTTCTCTCTTCATCTGATTAATCATTTGTTTAGATTAGTATGGATCCATGGATATTTATTATTTATTTTGGAATATAACCCAATATTATTCTGTTGTTCAAATTGTTACAGCTTTAGCCACTAAAAGTCCTCTCATTTAACCACTGTGCCCCTACTGTGTATATGATTGGCATATACAGAGAGGCGGAGAGATATTATATATAAAGTTCTATATGCAACCATCTGCACCTAGCTGATCTTAAGTTCATACTGGTATCTCACATTCTAATCCATTACTGTATGGATTGTTCTAGGTTTCTGCTTATGTTTATTTTTGTTTTCCTTGCAGTACCAGGGATCAAGCTCAGTATCTTACACTTGCCAGGCAGGTGTGGTGCCACTGAGCCATATCCCTGGCCCTCATGCTTATCTTTAAACTCTCACTCCAATAATGAGAAATACAGCTCCCACTATTTGCCATTCATTTACTTGATTGATGAATTTCAGTATTCATATATAGAAGTACTGGAATTCTTAGTCCACATCCCCAGGAGATACAGATGGCTGATTAGGATGGACTTTTATACATTTCTTTTGTCTTCAGGAGACTCTACTGACTTCCATAATCAATTAAGCGGCAACTTTTACCTCACTCATTTTGCTGAGGATGCTTTATGTATTTGTATTTTGTCACATTCTGCATTCCATCCTGAAATCAGCTGACCTCCTAAATAATATTTTTTAACATGTGAACATCATGATTCACTCTGCTTCATTGAGTTCCATAGGCTGTAATGAATGTACTGTGTCATGCATCCACAATTTCAGTATCATATAGAATGGTTTTACCACCCCCAGAATTCCCTGTGCTTCATCTTATTAAAATCCTCCTCTCCTCACTTTCCCTGGCAAACACTAATCTTTTCGTACTGTCACTATAGTTTTATATTTTCCAAAATGTCACATAATTAACACATATAGCGTGCAGCTTTTTAAAGTTGGCTTCTTTACCTTAACAATATGCACTGAAGAGACATCCATACCTTTTTGTGGCTTGATAGCTCATTTATTTTTATCATTGCATAATATTTCATTTATAAGTTTTCCCTGGGTTTGTTTACCCATTCACCTATTAAAGGACATTTGGTTGCTTCTACTTTTTGTTGATTGTGAGTGAAGTTTTTATAAACACTTGCACGCAGGTTTCTGTCTGGGCATATGCTTTCAAATCATTTGGGTAAATACCTAAAAGTATGACTGTTGAATCATATGGTAAGATTATGTTTAGCTCTATACAAAGCTGCCAAACTGTCTTCTAAAGTCTACATAACTTTTGAGTCAAAGAATTCTTTATATATTTGGATATAGTTTCTTTGCAAATATTTTGTCCCAATCTGTGCTTTGTCTTTTGATCCTCTTCACAGTGACTTTCACAGAGCAAAAACAATTCATTTTAATTAATTCTAACATATCTTTTTTTTTCTTTTATGAATCTTACTAGTAATGCTGTATCTAAAAACTCACTGACAAAATCAAGGTACCAGGCTGGGGATTTAGCTCAGTGGTTCCAGCATCTGCCTTGCAAGCACAAGGACCTAAGTTTAATTGTCGGTACCAAAAACAAAACAAAAAAACCAAGGTACCTACATTTCCCCCTGTATTATCTTCCAGAATAGGTTTATAGTTTTGCATCTGAAGTTTCAACTCATGATGCATTTTATTTTGCATATGCTTGTAAATTTGTTGAAAAGATTATTCTTTCTCCATTTAAGAGTCTTTGCTCCTTTGTCAAAGATCATTGACTATATATGTATGGATCTATTTCTGAGCTATTTGTTCCACTGGTCTATTTGTCTATTCTTTCACTAGCACCACAATGCTTTGACTACAATAATTTGTAAGCCTTGAAATCAGAGTCCTTCAGTTTTATTCTTCAACAACAAGACTGTTTTACTCTTCTGCCTTTCCATACAAACATTAGAATTAGTTTGTTGACCTCCACAAAAGAAACAGCTTGCTAGGATTTAGAATGGGATTCCAGGGCCAGGAATTTAGCTCAGTGGTGCTGCTGCCTGCCTCACAAACATAAGATTCTGAGTTCAATCCCCAGTATACACACACACACACACACACACATACACAAACACACACACACACACACACACACAAATCATTTCTCGGTGTTTTGGCTAAGATCAAGTGTAGACTGGGATTCCACTGAATCTATAGATCAAGTTGGGAAGAACTGACCTCTTAATGTTGAATCTTCCAATCCAGGAATATGGAACATTGCATTATTTAGATCTTTGATTTCTTCATCAGGGTCATCACAGGGTCTACTTTCCCATATATAGATCCTACACACATTTTGTCAGATTCATATCTAAGTATGTCTTTTTCCTTTGTTTTACAGTACTATTGTAAACAGCAGTGTTTTTTAAAATGTCTAACTGTTCATTGCTAGTACATAAGAAAACAACTGACTTTTGTGTATTAACCTTGTACCCTGTATCTTTGCTCTACTTGTTCATTAATTTCAGTTTCTTCATCCAGTAAAATGTTGAATATCAGTGGTAAGGAAGGACATCTTTGCCATATTCCCAACCTTAGGAGAAAAGCTTGGTTTCTCACCATGCAGTACAATGTCAGCTGAGGAATCTATGTAAGATATGTTCTGTGAAGATGATAAAATCTGTCTCTATTTCTTGTTTGTTGAGAGTGTTATCATATGTGCATGTTTCATTTTGTCAAAGGTTTTTTCAGCATCAATTTCTGGCCTTCAAAGATCTCCAAATATTTCTCCCATTTATCTTCTGATATTCTAACTATACACTTTTTTTTTTTTCTTGGTACCATGGATCAAACTCAGATTCTTGCACTTGTGAGGCAGGTGGTGGAATCACTGAGTTAAATCCCCGACCCAAACTAGGCATGTTATACCTGCAGAAAATGCCCCGCAATTCTTGAATGTTCTCTTGATGTTTAAAACTTTTTTCTTTGCAGTTCTTTTTTCTTACATTTTTTTGCAAGTTTTCTTGAGTCTCTAACTGACATATCTTCAAGCTTATTGATTCTTTTCCGAGTTATGTCCAGTCTATTAATAGCCCACCTAAAGTATTTTTTGTTATAGCATTTTTACTTCTAGCATTTGCTTTTTCATCCCTTCCTATAGTTTCCATCTCTCCACTTATATTACCCATCCATACTCTCATGTTACTGTATCTATATTTTTTCCATTAGGACCTTTAGCATAAAGATCAGTAGTTTTAAATTTCCTGACAGATAATTTCAAAAATCTATGTCATATCTGAGTCTGGTTCTGATAATTGCCTGGAAGGCACTTCAGATTGTGTTTTTACTCCTTTTCGCACAAGTTGTAATTTTCTCTTACAAGCCAGATATGATGCATTGGGAACAGGAACTGGAGTAAATAGGCCTTCGGTGTGAAGTTTTGTTTTTGTTTTTGGTACTGGGGATCGAACTTGGGACCTTCAGTGTGAAGTTTTATGTTAATCTGCCCAGGTGTTTGGCTTTGGCTTTGTTGAATATCTGCTGTTGCTGTGAGTGACAGAAGCTTCATATTCCTCTAGCATCTCTGTTTGCATGTCTCTGTGGTCTTTGAGCTTCCCTGAGAACTCATCCTTAGGTACAATCTCTATGTTATAATGTTTTTGGCTATAACTCTAATTATATGGGAGGTAAATGTGGGAGAAAGGGATCATTCCATAATCTTACAATTAAACCTGAGAATCTTCACCTTAGGCACAAGAGTTTGTTTCTTCCTCTTCCCCACTGTAAGTGAGACAGTGGGTGCTGGTATCAGAGAAATGCTCCCAGGAGGTGGAAAAAGGCTCTGATAAATGCTTTTCCTCTGGAGAGTAGGCCTTTGTTATGGAGAAGGTTCTGGGTATACTATACAGTGATAACACCTCTCTTCCTGCCAGAGCCAGGGATCTTTCTCAGCTCTTCTCAGTGAGAAGCCAGTGAATTCCCAAAGTAAAATTTATGAAAGCACAAAGCTGCTCTCAAGATAGCTGGCCCCAGGAGTTTTGCACTCTCTAGCTTCTTCACACTCAGCCTCCAGCAAGTCAATAAAACTATTTAACTAAGAATTCCTACCAGTTTATGACTCTAACAGCTTCTTCTCTGAGTAAGCAAATCTCAGCTGCGACTTTCTGGATTTGTCTTTCCATATTTCAGGGTATCAGTTTGCTCTGCAATCTCACGTCTCTGCCGGTTCTAAGAAAAAAATAATTATTTTCATTTTGTTTAGCTTTTTTCCTGCGTAAAGACGGGAGTAATGCCTTCCACATTTTTTTATATGTTGGAGCTGATACTACATTTGCTGCTTGCATTTCCATTCTAGGTTTAATCAATTCCTCTCTTGAAGAATCGCTTTGGCAATGCACCGTTTGGGAAGCATGTACTCAGGGAGGCAGTTTCAGTGCTGGCATCCAGTTTGTGGCTGAATATTAAGGTTTCTTCATCCATGTTGGTGGAAATATGGAGTTTAAATGGTATTGATAGGGGATGGTTTTGTAATATGAAAAGTAGTTGGAACCAGCATGGAACTAGGAGGAGAAAGGACTCTTAGGAGATTAGAGAAACAAGTGCTCCTGTAAATGCCATTCCCAGCACTCATAGGACACTCCAACAGAATCTTTTGAGGAGGTCAGGAAGCACAAGATATCCAATACAACTCTAGCACTCATGTTGCTTTTGGGTTTTTCTTTGCTTAACCCGCTCCCCCACACCAGCCCAATCTCCATGTTCTCCTTATTTGCTGGGTCCACTCTAACAGACTAGTGTCTGTTATCAGAAATGCTGGGAATATCACCATGGTGCTCATCCAGTCCCCCTCTCCCCCCAAAAAAGAAACTCTGGGAATAAAAGAGGTAAATTATACAGCACTTAAAAGAACAGTTTGCTTCAGAGATGGATTAATCACTTGTCATGAAAAGAAGTGAATTACTATTATCTTACACCACACAGACATAGAAAAGGTAATGACTGCACTCTGGAAGAAAAATCTGAGTCCTAATTCATATATGAATTTAGTCATATATGCAAAGCACAACAGCATATCTTAATGTAATGTCTTTGATAATATATCTCTGTATCATCCAGAAATCATTATGACCATTAAAAGTATCATTAATTTGTGGAACAAAATATATTTATGCTAAGCTGTGAAGATCTCTAATGTATACCAGAAGTTTATTGATAGCAGGAGGTAACACAGTTCCCAACTTGAAACTATACTACAAAGCCACTGTGATAAAACCAGCATGGTACTGGCAAAGAAACAGACCCCAATATCAATGGAATAGATTAGAAGATGCAGAAACAACACCAGACATACTCAGCTACCTCATCTTTGACAAAGGAACCAACCATCCTCATTGGAAGAAAGAGAGCCTCTTTAATAAATGGTGTTGGAAAAACTGGCTTTCAACTTGCCAAAGATTAAAACTAGGTTCCTATCTTTCACTATGTACTAAACTAAAATCCAAGTGGATTAAAGATCTAAATATCAAAACAGAAACACTAAACTTACTGGAAAGTAAATTAGGTAGAACTCTCGAAGACATTGGCCTAGGAGAAGACTTTATGAACAAATCCTCAGCAGCACAAGAGCTTGCACAAAGAATCAACAACTGGGATCTCATTGTATTAAAAAGTTTTTGCAGTATAAGAGGAACAACCAATAGAGCTAAGAGACAACCTACAATGTGGAAAAATTTTTTTACCAGCTACTTCTCAGACAAAGGACTACCATCTAGCATACATAGAGAACTAAAAAAAAATCAGACCCTCAAATACAAAGACCCAATCCAAAAGTGGGCATCTGAAACGAACAGATATTTCTCAGACAAAGAAATAAAAGCAGCAAATAAATATATGAAAAAATGTTTGACATCACTGGTCATTTGAGAGGTGCAGATGAAAACAACACTGAGATTCTACCTTACCCCAGAAAGAATGGCAGCTATCAAGAAATCAACCAATAACAAATGCTGATGGGGCTGTAGGGAGAAAGGAACCCTTCATTGTTGGTGGGAGTGCAGACTGGTGCAACCATTGTAGAAATCAATATGGAGATACCTCAAAGAACTAGGATTAGAGGTTCCATTTGACCCAGCTATTCCTCTGCTGAGTATCTTTCCAAAAGAATTAAAAGAATCATACCAGTGATATATGTGCACTATGTTTATAGTGGCACAGTGTGTAACAGCTAAAACTTGAAAACAACCCAAATGCCCATCAAATGGAGACTGGATAAAGATGTGGTTTTTCTATAAAATGGAGTATTACTCAGCCATAAAGAATGAGAAACTAGAGACATTTATAGCTAAATGGATGCACACTGAGGCTATACTCTTAAGTGAAATACATAGGACATACTTAAGTAAATACCAAATAGTTTCTCTGGTGTGAAAAACTAAAAGTGTAAATAAGGTTCAAATGGTATAACTGATAATGTGAAATAGGAAGAAAATGGCTAAAGGGGAAGTGGGAAGGGGAGGGGAAAGGAAATAAGGGAAAAGAGAAAAATGTGAAAATAAGGAAAAAATGAAAACAAATTCTTTGTAAACAGGGAAGGGTGAAGTGGGTGAAGGGAGGGCAGGGGTACAGGGAAAAAATAAGAACCAAGACATATCATGTAAAGGTACAAGATCCCAATGATAAATATTACTGTATTGTTTGCTTTAAATGTATCAAACTTAATGGGAAAAAAATAAGTCTATTGCTTTAAAAACATTCAATAGTCTACCAAATCAACCTCCAAATGGCCTTGATATATATGAAGTTCATATATGACAGTATATAAGAAATATATAGGGAAGGGCTGGGGGTTTAGCTCAGTGATTCCACTGCCTGCCTTGCAAGTGCAAGGTCCCGAGTTCAATCCTCCATACAAAAAAAAAAAAAAAAGAGAGAGAGAGAGAGAGAGAAAAGAAATATATAGGGACATTTAAAAAGGATAACAATCAAATTCTATACATGTGCATTTTTTTTAAATGTGAAGATTTTGATTGAGAATCAGGGTATAACTTCTAGGATATTTCTAAAGTAAGCCTTGGTGATTTTGATACAGGTAATCACTTTAAAGTACTATGTCTAAAATGACCAAAATAAAAAATATGCTTCAAATCAGTCTATACAATTAATTTTTAGTTTTAACAATCTTTCAAACTATGAACCCAACTCAATTTACTTGCTTTAGTATTTTCACTGTATTTCTCATAAAATCTTCTTGACTGTCTCAGCAATAGTAAAAAGCATGCCAAGAGAGTGGAAAAGCTGAAAGCCAAGAGGAGCAGAAGAAGCTGGTACCTGATAAAGTAAAAGCACAAAGTTAGCAGACTGGATAAAATAGTAAGAGAAATATATTGACATCAAAACTAAAACTACTAAATATAGAACCAACCTTCTAAAATGAATCTGTAATCAAATAAAAAACAGTGGCTGTCATTTGAGATTATGCTAGTATTGTTCATCACTGCTAGCCTATTTCATATTTGTTTAAAACACTTTTCTTCATGTTAAAATCTAAGAACAATTTCTCTTAAAACATGAGATTCGAAGATGTCAAAAGACAGGAAAGATGGTGCACACCTATAATCCCAGCACTCTGGGAGGCTAAGGCAAGAGGACACAAGTTCAAGCTCAGCTTGGACTACTTAGGGAGACCCTGCCTCAAAAATAAATAAATAAATTTTAAAATGAGCTGAGGATATAACTCAGTGCAAATGCCCTGGGTTCAATCTCAGTACTGCAAAAATGAGTCATAAAGATATTTTAAAGATGTCACTATATTTTCATACCTGATGCTATCTCTTTAAACTATTGTTTTTTTCTGTTAGAATAAGTGATAGTCTTTTCTATAATAGATCAGTTGAGAGTAAAAATTTAATATATAGGTTGTCTCTCAGTATCATAAGGGGATTGGCTCTAGGACCCTTGTGGATGCTAAAATCCTCAGATGTTCAAGTACCTTAAATCAGCCCTCCTTATCCTCAACCAGACTAAATTAAACATGGATGGATCCCTGCAGGTATGAAAGCCAACTGTAATATTGTCACAGAACTTTAATACACACAAAGCACATAACTTTGTAGAAAGGTGGATACTGAAATAGTTATTATAGATGCTGGGTTTACAGAGCAGTTGGGGTACCACCCCCTCTTCTACCTGCCAACCTCAATGAAGGACACTGAAAGTTTACTTTGAAATCAGACCAAGTTTGGGCTTAAATTCCTGTCCAGCTATACCTTACCATGAACAAATTATTGAATTTCCAAGATGCTCTATAAAACTGGAATAGTTTTTATTTTATCCAAGAAAATACCTGCAAAATGCCCTAGAATATAGCCTAGTATTTAATAGAAGACAATAATCAGAAAAAAAAATTTTAACATATAAGCTGCCATTTCTCCTCTCTGCCCACTTATCTTCTTGCTCATTACTTCAGAACACAGAAGACATTTTTATTTTAACCTCTATGTTATAAATGTTTAAAAAAGATACAGAAAGCCATACCAAAAAATGTACTGCTTGGTGAGCTTAATGAATTGTTTTCAAGTAAACACCCACGT
Source organism: Fukomys damarensis (assembly GCF_012274545.1). NCBI lineage: Eukaryota > Metazoa > Chordata > Mammalia > Rodentia > Bathyergidae > Fukomys > Fukomys damarensis. The sequence continues at coordinate 28,138,022 of NW_022900949.1, forward strand.
ACCTACTATCAAGGCTAAGAAACAGAATTTTACCTGCCACTGAGGTAGAACTTTCAGTACCAGATCCAGCCTTAATCTCCACCCTTCTTTCAAAGTAACTACTCTCCTGACTTTTACAGCAATCACTTCCTTATGTTTGAATCCAAAACTGTCTGTTAAAAAGCAACAACACTGTGTGTCTTTAAATCTTTTTAAATTCATATATATCCTCCTTCAGCCATTTCTTGTCCTTAGAATTGTTCTGCTCAAGGACGGAGAGCATGTGACCTATATGTAGAGGTGCACAAAGCCCAGGTTTTGATTTCATTCCTGCAGAAAGATCAACATGAACATCAGTTCTTTATATGTTTCCCACAAACTAGATCCAGAGGCTTGATCTAATATGTTAGATTGCTTTATGTTCTTTTATCAGGAGCTCATAATATCTGCGTGTGTGAGTTCTTTTGTTTGTGATGTTAACAGCGGTTAACATTCAATGTCTACATTGAATGCTGGAGGTGTTTACTTTTCTTTTCATTTATACAGGGGCCTGCAGCTAATCTCAGTGGAGACTTTGGACTTGAACTTTGCAGCAGTGCTGAAACTGTTAGGACTTTGGTAACTCTTAGAGAGGGACTAAATGCTTTTTGTATAAGTGCATGTGCCTGAGTCTTTGGTGGGACCAGGAGCAGAATGTTATGGCTTGTGTCTAGATATCCCCCCAAAGCTTCATGCAGTCATAGTGGGCTTTTTCAGAGGTGGCTGGATCTAGAGTGTGTGACACTGGGCATTCAGGGTACTAGAATTAAGGGTGTGAGTGCTACCTGCTAAGTACCCTGGATAAGATATAAAGGATAGAAGAGCTGTGATCCTCCTTTGTTGTTTTGCTACTTTATGCCTGCTATAAACTGTTTCTCCTGAGATGCCTATCTGCTGTGCCACTCTGCTTTGGAACCAGCCAGTTATGGACTGAAATCTTTATAGACTGTGACCTAAATAAACCTTTCTTCCCTTAAAAAAATTCAATGTCTAGATGCATAGTTCGCTGAGAAATGCAAAATAGTAAGACTCTAATTTATCACTATATGCAAAAATTTATTTTATTTCTATGTGCCAGCAACCAATAAATAGAAAATGAAATTCACAGTACACTATTTTTTTGAGACATGATCTCTTTATGTAGTTTGTATTAGCCTTGAACTCACTATGCAGCCCAGGCTGGCCTTGACCTTACAGCCATCTCCCTGCCTTAGTCTCCTGAGTGTTGGGATGCACCATCATGCCTGGCTTCAGAATACACATTAGCACTAAGAAAACCCAGACACCAAATGCAATTAAACATGTGGAAGATGTACATAATTTTTTAAAAACAATAAAATATCATTGAGACAAGTTAAAGAAGCATCAAATAAATGATACGATACACCACATTCATGAACCAGAAGATTCATAATCACAAACATGTAATTTCTCCCAAAATTGACCCACAGTCTCAAGGTAATCACAGAATCCCAGGAGGTCTTTGTGTGTGCATGACTCCCACAGATAATCTTGACTATAATAAGTTCCTAACATGTCTTTCTGCCTCTAATCTCTCCTCCCACCAAACCATCCAGCTACCTACCAAACACGTCTCAGCTAGCTCTTTTAGGCTATCCACAGATCAAGGATCTACAATGTCTCCACATCCTTCAATTTAGGTTCTACCCACTCTCCTTAAATTTGTTTTAATTTCTCTAGCCCCCTCAAACTCTGTTTCTTCTTGCCCTCTTCCAACAGCCAACTTAATTTTTCCACCTTGGAGGGATAACTATTAATTAACTCTTTTTTTTCCTCATTGAACTTATTAGTACATTTTAGGCATACAGTACACTTACATTCATTACTGGGATCTTGTACCTTTACATGACAGGTCTTGGTTCTCATTTTTCCCCCTTGTCCCTGCCCTCCCTTCACCCCTCCTCCCCTCCCCCTTTACAAACACTTAATTTCCATTTTCATTTTCTCATATTTTTTTCTTTTCCATTATTAGTGAATAAATTAAGTGAAATAAATAAGTCACACGTGTGTAAATACTGAATAGTTTCTCTGGTGTGAATAAACTATAATAGTACATAAGATCCTAATGATATAATAGACAATGTGAAATAGGAAGAAAGGGGCTAAAGATGTAGTAATTAACTCTTAATACTGATTCTGCCTTATCTTTACAAATCTTGACTCCTTCAGGCATTTCATGAGTTGTGGAGAACGGTAAATATGTCTTAGTTTTCCTAAGTGCTAAGCAGAGTTCAAAAGACAGAAATAAATGTAACAGAATCTAGTTACTTAACCTCTTTAAACTTCTAGCTCCCTTCTATAAAATGTGGGTAATTAAGATCTTAGAAACTCTGAAACTTTAAAAAATTATGGTTATGTATATGCTCATGAGTCTATCTGAATCTGCAACAATGCTTAGCCTATAATGAATATTCAATAAATGTTTACTGAATCTAACTAAAATACAGATATCTCTTCTAAGTGATGGTGTGAAGATTCAATAAAGTATATCAACAGATTAGCAACAAAACATAATATAGGTGTATAATTATCATTCAAATGTAAAAAAAAATGGAAGGGGAAACAAGCAGGAAGCCAACTCAGAATTAGTAGCCATGTGAGAAATATATGGTGTGATTTAATAAGGTTTCTGGCCTCTGAAAATGTTTCTGAGAAAATTCTGCCTGAAAAGGTGAAATCCTAACACCTCTAGTACCTGTAAGGCCTTAAACAGATGCTGCAATAGTTTGTACTCCAAAGAACAGTCTCTGCAACTGACCCACTTCAGGAATAACTCTCTGGTACAGAGACAATTTGTGGTAAGCCATTTCCAAATGGGCAGATGCAGGAACAAGCCTGAGTGTCCAGTTTCAGAGGTTTGAGATCTACTTAATGCTTAAAGAATAGATCAAAATTAAAAGTACTCCACAATATGAAGGGGATAAATCATAGAACCTCTATGACCTTTCAGATCTGACATCTGATGATTCATCTGTACTTAAAAAAATTTACTGGGAGCAGCAGCAATTTGACAAACAGACCATTACCACTCAACAGTCTGGAGGAGAATGTACCAGCCCCTGTGCCCCTGCAAGAGATGTAGAACAATGTAGAAACTGCTTTAAGCACAATTACCTCTATTTATGTTTTAATAATTAAGAATATTTTCCTCTGAAAGTCACCAAGAGACCTTAAAGAAATTGATACTCTTTGCCACAGTCTTATAAGGTCATCTTAAAATTCTGTTCATCCAGAAAGCTTGTTTGTTTTGTATTTTGGTTTGTTTTGTTTTGGCTAAAAACACTGTATAGGATTTATTACTTTCTATCCTCATTTTCTGAACTATCTTTATTGAGAAGACAATTAAAGAACCAAAGAACGATAGGTCCATCATCCTACACTAAGCATTGGCTTGTGAAACAAAAGCCTTGGATTCCTGTCCAGAATTTCTAATGACTTGCTGGACACCCTTTGGCAAAGCACTTATCCTTCACTTATTCTATTTCTAGGTCTCTGTTTTGGAGTTGTTTTGGTTTTTGTTGTTGGGTTTTGTTGTTTTGCTCCCCACCCCCATCTTTAAAATGAAGCAGTTAGATAAGATAATCTGAAAGATCTTCCCAAATCTGCAATTTTATAAAATTCACTCAAAGCTGGAGCTTTCTCTGTCAAGGACTCCATGCAATATGAACTGGGCAACTTAAGAATCTAGTCTGGTAAACCTTAACATTCTAGGATCCTGGCAGAAAATTATAATAGCCCAGGAACTGCTGAGAATGGGTGTGTTACAAGATTCTAGAACCCACCTGGAGCTCTCCAGGGTACTGATTCCATGAAATAGCTGGCCTCTGCCCTTTCATTCCTCTGGATGAAAGCATGTTTGCAAACCTATCTACCACCCAGGCAGAGATGCAGAGCATGTGCACACGCATGCGCATGCACACGCACATGCACACACACACACACACACACACACACACACACACACACACACACACACATGCTAGGTATCTGAATGAAGAAAAGAGAAGAATGTCATGACAGAAAACATCCCATAACTACAAAACAAAATGAGTTCCAAGTGATGGTTTTCATTCAACATGTACCAATCACTTTACAGGAATTTACAATGCCATTTCCTATACGACCCCCAAGGCATTTATAGCACTCCGATAATGACTAGAATCCAGGTAGGTCTCTAAACTTTCAATCTACTGTTCTTTCTACAACTTCTCTCTGCTTCTCTTTTCAGCTTCAATGCCAACTTTCCCAAAGTTAGGCTAAATCAGTAAGCACTCAAAACATTTTACTTATCATACACCTAGCACAATGCCCTAACACAAGCTAAGTGTTCAATAAATACTTTAGGAATGAGAAAGATGGGTCCATGAGTATTCCTAAACCTCAAATGCCTCTAATTTCACAATGTCTTACCTGCATGTTCACAAAACTCTTAACAATTTCATCTCACACAGGACTCAAAAGACTGGCACACAGTTTCTCAGTGCTCATGTTTCCCTGATTGTAACATTCAGAAGCCAGCTTGTACAATGACCCAAAATACACACTGCCATGTTGACTGCGCTCTTCTAACTAATCAGAATGTTCATGCACTGCCTCCTTAATTTCTACGACAGCCAAATGAGAAAGGTATCAGAACATTTTCCCTACTTCCCAAATAAAAACAATCTGTTTTAACTAACACATAGATGATCTTAATGTACTCCCAAGTTCGATAACTAGTGTCTCAGTTCATCATTTGCTTCTCTATTCAAATTAGACTCCATCGTCTAGTGTTTCAATAACCTAAATTTCCTTTGCTTTCCATTTCTCCATCTAATAAAAACCTCAAACCTTTGAAGAGCTTTTGAAGAGCTCAAGTATCTACCTTCTGTGTCTCCAAGCTGCTGAAAATACATTAAAAAGTAACATAGTACAGCAGACTGTCAACTCACAAAGACCTTCAACTCACAATAAATCTATCCGTTTGATTTCAAATCTTATTCATCCCCCTCGAATAGCAGCCTTTCCATCAACCTTCCTCCTTCTCAGTAGTTGACCTAACCTCCTACTTAACAGAGAAAATAGAAGCCACCAGATGGACGTGTCCTTAACTTCCCACCCACCAATCTACACAACTTTGTTTCTTCACCCATAATCTTCTCCATCTCTGTTAAATCAAGTGCCCTCCTCTTACGTAAGACCAAAGCCACCTGCGAGCTGCATCTCACTCATTTCTTCCTTCTCTTAAAGGAAACCCATTAAGGACAATTATTGCTCTCTTTCCATTACATAAGTGGCACCTTGGTATATACAATAAAAGGCCAGCCATGAATAAAAGACAAAGGCAGTTTTTTCTGCCTTGATGTGGAACAGTCATGGAGTATAACATGCTCACCTGAAGCTCAAACCCAAATACCCACTGCTCCCAGTCAAGAGGCATCTCCTTGGATATCTCACAGGGACTTCAAGCACAAGCCTAAAAACACCACCTCCCCTTAAAATCTGCTCCTGCAGGATCCTCCAGTGTTCCTCATGTCAGTTCATGGCAGGCACCTCTAGCCACTCACTATGTAGTCAGAAACCCAGCTGACATGCCTTGACAGCTTCCTGACAGTCTTGTCTAGTGAATATTTCTCATATGAGTCTACCTTTCTCCATCTCTACTTTCCTGATATTTGTCTAGGACACCATCATCTCGCCTAAGCTGCTGCAATTGCCTTTCAGTCATTTCCCAGCATCCAGTCTTCCCCTTCCAATCAAGTCTCCTCCAGGCTGCAACCAGGGAAGACGTTTCAAAAGGAACATCTTTCTAACTATGGCTTTCCTTATCAAAATTCTTACATGCATTCTTCTTTCTACTAGAATAAAATGAAAAATTCTTAGCAAAGCCTCTAAGCCTCTGTATGATTTAACCTCTCTCTTTACTAAAGTTTCACTTCATACCACACTCCCTTCTCTAAGTCCCAGTCACATGAGAATCCATTTATTCACACTATGCTCTTTCCTTTTCAGATATTTCACTTCTTTCCCTGAGAGAATGTTTTTCTCCTTACTTGCCTAACTAACTCCTAGTCATCCTTCAGGTATCAATTTAAATATAATAATATCCTCAGTGAAACCTCTCCCCGCCCCTTAGATTCAATCAAGCTGATTTTAATTCCCCCATCCAGTTTACTAGGCATTCATTCAACAAAAATGTATCGAATATCTAAACTGTATCAGTTGTTGTGCTAAGTAGAAAGCAAATAACTGAACATTGACATTTTTATTGACAAAACATATCCTAGTAGAAAGTATAATCATGAAATATTTATAATTCTAATAAATACTACAAGAGAGATGTGTAGTGTGCTTTGAGAATGAATGAATGTCTAGTAAAAGAGGGAAATTATTCAAATCCAGGTCTGCTCTCCTGACTTCACATCCCAAGTTATACTAGGCTTTAAATTCAAGCTTCATTTTTATTTCTAAGCATAACTGACTTTAGCCTTTTTCTTTTCACCTCCACCAGAATAAAATTTCACATATAGTTCTCTCCTGGGCTACTTGGAGACATTCCTGAGCTCCCTACCGCCCAATATGGTGATACTCGACTCCACAGGGATCACAACTGAGCTCTGCTCTGGAAGATGGTAGTGAGTAGGGATCCAGCACAGTGAGATGCACACTCAGAGGACTGTGCAAACACAAAAGGCATGAAGATTCGTCGTGTCTGGGGCTACATTATACATGGCAGTCCTCTGTAAAATCTAGAACACTACTCAAATGATCGTTACGCATTAGTGATGGCAATACCGGATGGTCTCTAAGCAAAAGAATCTCTCAAGAGAAAAAAATGTATTCAAATTGAAACAGTACAGCCATGTACTTTAACCCATATGAAACTGAAATCATACGTACTCATTCATTCTTAATATCTCATTTTTACTCAGTTTATACTTTATAAACAAAATTCCTACTTACAGCCAAGGATAAATTAAATTATGTATTTTATACCTTAGCCACTCCCTTTTACAGCATCAGAAAAAAACTTAAATATCTTACTGTCCTCATTTATTAGAATCACATCTCAGGAACTAAGCAGTCCCTGAAGTTAAAAACAAAAACAAAAACTAAAATATACTAAATGCAAGAACCTCATTTCCTTGATACACCATACGTTCGGCCCCCTCGTGGTGTCACAGTGGAATGACATGCATTAAGAGAGGATGACAATACCTGAAGGATGGTTTGGAACCTCTGTAATCTTTAAGGCATACAATCAGATTTATAATGATTATGGTTCTGTCATTCTTAGGTGCATGACCTTGACATATTTCTTAACCTCGCTAGTCTTCAAATTCCCCATTCAGAAAAATAAAAATGACAATGGTACCTATCTCATAGGGTAATGGGATTAAATAAAAGCATAAATGTAAAAAGATAAACAGTGTACAGCAACAATTAGTATTCATTTACTTTTTATTATATTATTCTTATCTGTTTCAGCTTTAAAGTCTTAAGAATTCTATAAAACTAACGCCATAGAACACAGTAAAATATAGACAACCTGTACTAAAGGCACTGTTCTTGATCCCCACCCACATAAATGTGCTGTGTTCACAACTACAACCATGAACTACTATGACATTCGAGAACCACCACCATGAAGACTTATAGTTGAAAAAGATGTCAAATGCTCATCTGAAAATCTCAGTGCTTTCATACACTTCTGTAAAACTAAACAATCATTACACAACATGAAAGGACTCCCTGCATATTGAAAAATTCTATCGTTCAATCAAATGCTTTCATTAGACTCTAAATAAATTTTGTACCCATTATCCTAGTTCTTTTTTCTGGAAGAATGGAAAATACTTGCTCCAAATTATTCTGACCATAGAACAAATAATTTAAGATAGTTAACTAAGTTTTCAGTTATACTTTTGAACCCTTTATTTTTCCACAAATGTCTTACTTCAAATCTTCAAATATCCTAATTAGTTATGGAATAGAAAAGACAAAATGAGAGAAGCTATTCTACCTGAAGCCTGAGTAAGTTTAATGATGACAGAGGAATGCCCATTTGCATGTGCTCACACTGTTCACATTCATGTCACATCCCTCTCACCAGAATCCTACCTGTCACTTAAGGCCCCATCATACTGTCTGCTGGCTCTGATTTCACTTCAGCATTTAACTTTGTGAGCTGAGCAAGACAGCTATCAGCATCCTAAGAGTGGAAACCAAGGCTTAGAAGCTAAAAAAATTCACCGAGTTTACAGGGCTGATAAGACATAGCAATGCAATTCTATAAATCCATTGAAACATCAGTGGTCATGGCAGTCAAAGTTAACTATAAAGGAAACATAATAATGACCAGTAGCACCAAGAAAATTTAGGCCACCCATCTGGATTGTTCCAATAAAAAAAAAAAATCTCCTTCAGCTTTGAAAACAGATGTTAAGGCAGAAGTAAATCCACCAATTAATAAACTCAGTATATGCATTTTAAAGATGAGAAAATATAGGTGACATTTGTCTAAAATTACTTGTTCAGTTAGCACTCATATTCACAAGTATAAACTAATCCAAAAATAATTTATTGATGCATGTATCTGAAAAGTCTAGGTTTAAGTTCAATAGAGTTTAGGAGTTAAAAAGATCTAGTCGCTCTACGTGGCTGCCTTCGCTTCATTCCAAGGCAGAACTTCTCCCGAGGACGCCAGCCTCTTGGATTCATGTCCAGAGTAAAAAGAATACATCTCTTCCCGAAAAAATTGATCAAAAGTCAGAATCACAGATTTGAACTGAGACTGGAGCATACTTCTAATCTCTATGAGCAGAAGGTAACACTCTAGTTAGCAAGGCATGAATCCCTGGAGCCACAGGTGAAATGGGCTCCGTCTAAAACACAAAGCCTGAGTTCTGAGAGCATCCCCTGGTCCTAAATCTGGATGCCAGTACTAACAGAGGAGAAACAGATACTGAGAGACAGAAGCAACAAAAGGCTGCCACCATGATTTAACTAATTAGAGTCAGATCTGGGCAAATCCAGTTCAAATCTTCTATTATATCATGCTATTGCCCTAGCAGAACAAACTATAAAAAAGGATCAGAATCAACTCTCAGCCTCAAATTCTCTGAAGCTTTAAAATAGTTTTTTTTTCTTTCTTAAAAGCTATTTTCATTTTTAAAAAAAAATATCTTCACAATCCCTCTAGGAAATAATTGTGGTCATGTAGAAAGTATAGCATCACTATTCAAGATGACCTTGGTTCTACAATTTACAGTACTTTTCATCAACTCCTAGGACTAGCCTTGTAAGACAGAAGGCAACCTACAGAGTTGAGTATTACGGAAATCAAAAGGTTCCCAACCCAAATCTCAACCATGTTTTCTAAATGTACCATAAAATTTGGTTGGACTTGGAAGACTGGCTAGGCTACTTGTGTTAACAGAAAAACACAGACATCCTAGGAAGAAAAACGCCTTTAATTTACTCAGTCAACATTGAATTAATAATGCAGGGCCAAGGATTTAGCTCAGTGGTTCCACCACCTGCCCCGCAAGTGCAAGGTCCCAAGTTCTATCCCCAGTACAAAATAAAAACAACAAACAAAACATTTAATTAATGCAAAGCAAAAAGCTAGGCATATGGGATATTAAAATAAAAATTTGGGAAGGAAGGAACTCTGTCTTTTGGAGAGTCTGCAGTTTGAGGGGGAACATGATTATAACACATGATGAAAGAATTACAAATGATTTCTTACAAGTGATACAGAAGAGAGTATAGCAATCACTTCAGAATAGAATTAAGTGACATGGACAAGCCACAGACAGGATCTGGAGGACATCAGGAAGCATGATGCAACCAGGAAAGAAGACAGGAAGAAACTGAAGATGAACTTTGACTTCCAAAGGCTGGCATGGTGAAGTAGGGAAGAAAAAAGCAAATTCAACAATAAATTAGCTATGAGTAAAGATTCCTGGCAGATAATATGGAAATATAAAAATGAACAAGACAAGAGCTTCAACCTTAGACCTATAACAACCTAGGCAACTAAGACAAGGCACAAATCAAAATATAAAAGATAGACTGCAATAAAACCAAAGCAGAAAAACCACTGTGGAGTTTCAGACATGAGAGAGAAACAGTAACAAAGAGGCAAGGAAAAAGGAATTAGGAAAAAGGTGAGATTATGTGGGAGGTGGAGAATAAGTGAAGATGCAGAAGCAGGCAGAAAAAGATTGTATGAGATCCTTAGACTTCTGCCATCCCTTCAACCCATATATCATGAGTGGACCACCACCATTCAGTGCCCAGTCACTCTGGGGCCACGGGATAAATTCCTCAGACAGCCAATCAAATCAGCAAGTATACAGCTGAAAACAGAACAAGAGCTTTCTATTTTATGTAAGCCTTATTTTCCTAACCAACAAAATACGGGTACCTAACCTCCATCCACATAAGGTTACTGGAAGATCAAATAAAGTAACATTTTAAGTACCTAGAATATGCCTGGTGTAACAGGGAAAATTTTCTGTAAGTGCTAATTTTTTTTCCCTTCTGTTTCTGAGGGTTGCCATAAGAAACTGCCACAAACTTGGTAGCTTAAAGAAGTGAAACTTATTCTCTGATACTTTTGGAGGCTGAACTCTGAAATCAGGAATATTAGCAGGATAACTTTCCCTTTGAAGCTGTGGGAGACTATCTGTTCTTTGTTTCTTTCAGTTTCAGGTGGCATTGATAATCCTTGGTGCTCCCTGGCTTGCAGCTGAAGAGATGCAACCTCTGCCTGCATCTGTGCAGGGCCTTATGTTTCTGTGTGTCCTCTCTCCTAAGGATACCAGCCATTGGATTTGAGGTCTACCTTAAATGTAGGATGATTTAATCCCAAGATCCTTAGCTACTTTTACCTACAAAGACCTATTTCCAAATAACCTTACTTTCTGAGGCCTTGGTTGAACATGAATAGGGTTAGGGGACTGTTCTGCCTATTACACCTTCCTTCTTCAGGTCCATTTGTGTTTGAAACATTTGTAGGGCTCCTCAGTGCCTAGTTCACAAGAAGATATTACTGTTTCATTGAGCTCCCAGGGTATTTCCATGGTACTGAGCTACAATATCTATATATCTCATAAGAAAAACTGAAATTTTTAAGAAATCCAAAATCAAGCCAGCATTTTCAACGAAACCAAAAACTGACCTCCAGTCCTTTCTAAATTACAGCTCTGTAAGATTCAATTTCTTAAATAGGCCTGAGGATCAGTGGAACAGACTGGAAGACACAAAAACAAATGCAGATGTACTCAGCTACCTCATCTTTGACAAAGGAGCTGACCATCCTCAGTGGAGGAAAGATAGCCTCTTTAATAAATGGTGTTGGAAAAACTGGATGTCAGCCTGCCACAGATTAAAATTAGACCCTTATCTTTCACCATGTACTAAATTAAAATCCAAATGGATTAAAGATCTAAATATTAAAAAAGAAACATTAAACTTGCTGGAAGGTAAGTTAGGCACAACTCTGGAAGACATTGGCATAGGAAAAGACTTTATGAACAAATCCTCAGTAGCACGGGAACTAGCAGATAGAATCAACAACTGGGATCTCATCTTACTAAAAAGCTTCTGTACTTCAAAAGAAACCATCAGCAGAACTAAGAGACAATCTACAATGTGGGAAAAAATTTTTACCAGCTGTTCCTCAGACAAAGGACTATTATCAAGGATATATAAAGAACTCAAAACAATCAGTCCCCCCAAATATAAAGACCCGATTCAAAAATGGGCATC
>NW_022900949.1:28150394-28163113 GCF_012274545.1 Fukomys damarensis
TCTGCAACAATGCATAAGATTCTAATAAGATTACTGACATTTAGAAATGGGAAGAAAGGAGCTAAAGGTGTAGGGAAGGTGGGATGGGTAGGGGAAGAGTAAAAAGGGAAAAGAAAAAAATGTGAGAGAATGAAAAGATGAAAATAAAGTGTTTGTAGATGGGGAGGGGAGGAGGGGGTGAAGGGAGGGCAGAGGTAAGGGGAAAAAATGAGAATCAAGACTTGTCATGTAGAGGTACAAGATCCCAACAATGAATGTAACTGTAATGTATCCCTAAAATGTACCAATAAACTCAATTAAAGCTGAAAAAAAAAGATTCAATTTCTTCATCTTTAAATGGGATTATCACACAATGCAGGGGAGAATCGAGGAAGATAAATGTGAAGGCATTTTTTTGAACTCAAATAATGTACAGATACCAGTTATTATAAAACTTTTGATGTTTAATTATTTAACAAAATGTACTGAGATGTGCCAGTCACCATCTTAAAATACATGAGGAGATAAGAGCAGGAAACATGTTCTCAACTTCACAGGGCTCTCATCTGACACTAGTACACAATTTGAAATATTAAACCACTTATCACTAAACAAATTTGGAAATTACTACACGAGTCTGAAAGAGCAGAGAAGATAGTAATTCATTCTGTCTTGAAGGAGGAAGAAACTGAACTACTTCTTACAGAACGAGAGAAGAAAGGAATGTTTGGGGCACGGGGTGCAAGTGGAAATGCACTCTATGTCTTGAGGGACAGGGAGGAGACCAGCCTGCAGGGGCAGATGGAGAATGCTGGGAGGAAGATAAGGCACAGGCTGGGTGGAAAAGATCTTGAAGCTCACTGGAACACCTGCACTTGACACAGAGCGGCAGCCACTATCCAGCAGTACCTGAATGGAGAGCGCCGTGCTGAAAGCACGGAGTTAGAGCAGAAGAGTCTGGAAGCACTTCCAGCCTAGACTGGCAAGGAAGAGACTAAAGGCAAGGACACAAACTAATCCAAAACATGCTCATCTTCACCGGTTGCTAAAACCACGACTGGCAGCAAGATCTGTGGTTTCTGAAAAGCTGCTTATTTTTTAGACAATAATTCTAAGCCTTTCCAGGGTTTTTTTTTTTTCTCTATGTTAACCTCACTAAATCAATCACCAGATTGTACAGAAGACCAAATTTCAAATCTCTCAAAATCCCAAGACAGAGAGGCAGCTTGGAGGACACACAGGCAAGCTCCACTCAAGTGTAAACGTTCTCTGTAAAGCAACATGGACGGAGGAGTCATATAGCCTCTACTCAATCATTTTGGCTAAGAAATGTCCATTTCACTCGTTACTGTCCTTACAAAACTACCAAGGCCGAACACATCAGTTCCTTATAGGAATACGCAGTCTGCCTGAGTCCTGGGCAGCTCTCCACCCGAAAAGGTTAGAGTTCTCCACTGCTACAGTAGAAGGAGGGACACCATGATCCTGCAGCTTCTGACAGAGACAGGAGCCAGACCCAGCGGTGGCCGGCTGCAGGGAGGCAGGTCTGAGTCAGTCTGTCAGGCAATGAGATCCTCATTCCATCTGCTCTGACTTCTCTGCCAAGTTTTGATGCCTGGACACATGAGTTCCCACTCCCACTCCCACACCCACTGCTTTCTCCTCTGAGACGTAGAAACAAATTCTGCTGCAAAGCTACATCTTTATTTCTGTTCAGCCTCCAATTCTCAGAAATTCCCTCTCAGTTATAAAGTATGGATGAGAATGGAGAAGCGCATCTTCCCCTAACACCTCCAAGAGGACTGCAATACACTGACACTGGGTGAGGGGATCCGGCTTGCCACTGCTGACACATTAGTGCCTCACTAGGAATGGATCCTTTCCCTTTATCCGTCCATCTTTTTCTTGCATCTCTCCTTTTTTTGATTTTTTAAATGTGAAGCATATGGAAGTTACAAAGCCGCCCTCACTTTGCAAGGTGGACATGTAGGGTACCACTGAAGCTTTCCACCACACCCTCCGGCCTCACGCTGGCTTCCATCAGAAGCAATCACTATGCAGAACTCTGTGCTCGCTGTCCTTCCTTCCTATCCAGAGAACTAAATCAACTCCCTCATCCAAGGGCCTCCTATTTTTCCACTTCCAAGTCCACTTCCCTTCCATTTCTGTCTGCAATAACCCACTTGCCAGCCCATCTCTCAAATTCTAAGCATCTCCGGGACGCTGAACTTCCACCAAATCCTAGTTTGTGATAATCCAATAGCTGAATACCTGTTAAGTCTCTCTTCAAGCATGGACAAAAATCTCCAACTTGTGTCCCAAATTAGCATTCGTCTGCCTGCCTGCCTCCCTCCCTTTCTTTCTTCTTCTCTTCCTTCCTTTATTCCTTCCTTAAAAGATGGAGTCTATGTTGCCCGGTTGGCCTTGAACTCCTGTGCTCAAGTGATCTTCCTGCCTCAGCCTACCAAAAAACTGGGACTATGAGCACAAGCCATCAAGCCCAGGTAAGTCAAACCAGCATATTTTATACCATAAATCCCTCCACACTTTATTATACTAGGTATACAATGAGTATTCCAGGCTGTCCCGATACCAGTGCCCACTTGGCTAATGTGGGCCACTGTCATTCAAACTAGATCATAAACACCTAAAGGCAAGGAATATGTCTGAGTGAGGCTTTTATTTAAGGATTAAACCTGATCATATCTGACCTCAAAAGAGGGCAACTAGGAATGCACACCTGGTAATGGACATCTATAATGCCAGTTACTTGGGAAGCTGAAGCAGGAGGATTATGTCTGAGGCCAGTCCTTGCGACTTAGTGAGACCCTGTCTCAAAATTTAAAAAATTTTAAGAGGGCTGGTGTTGTAGCTCAGCACTTTCTAGATTCATCTTTAATACTACAAACAAACTTGAGTTTCTTTTCTCTATTCTCAACCCCTAACCCTATACAAGATCTCTAGTCCAAGATCATACCTACAACAGGACCCGTTCAGTTACTACACACACTGAACTAGCTTTATCAGAAGTCCTGTATCACACACCCCAAAAGGCCTGTTGCTTTATTTAGCTCTGCCTCACTTCTCCTTGAAGAATCAGTCCCTATAGGAGAGAGAATAAGAGCTCATGTTTCATTCCCAAAGTGAAGAAAGAAATAGAACTGCCTATGCTCCTTTATTCTGTATACTTCATAAAGGTTACTCTTCTGCTTGTGATGACGTCTCCAAAACCTCTTTCCTGACATTGATGCCTAAAGTCCTCACTCTAAACTTTTTCCACCGAATAAACTTTTTCCACCACTGTATCCTTAATATACAATTAAATGTATACTTAAACGTACAATTATTCTGCTGGCAGAGTTAGGAAGTAGAAGAAACATGGATTTCAAACTGAGACAAAAATTTAAATCACCACTCATTACTTTCTAGCTGTGTAGGGATAGTTATTCAATCCAGTGATCAGATTTAAAATGGAGATAATACCTTTTTGAAGGTGTGAGGGTTCAGTGAGATAACATAAAGTACCTGTTAACAGTAAATTTCAATAAATGTCAGTTTGCTTCTCACTGATTTCTAAAATATGATGATATTTAGTCCCAACTGACCAGGTACTGGACCCTAATCTGAAGCTTTCCTTAACCAGCAAAGGAATCTCATGGGATCTAGGGACATGTTAAGATCACAGATAATAAAATGGAGGCTAACAGGTAAAGCATCTTTCATATATGTTTAATTAGAAATCCTACTCCAACCTAATGTAATTTAAAGGCTCATTATGTCAGGCTCTAAAGCTCTCTAAACTGGGAGAGGGAATGAAAAGGCATGCTGCTCCAATTACCACAAAAAGAATACGTTACAGATAAACATATGTTTCTAGAGATGGGATGAGGGGACCTTTCAAGGGAAAGAGCTGGAAAGGCTGAGCCAGGAAGTCGACTCTAATTTTTCACACAGAAGGTAAAATTACAATCTCGCCACTTCCACCTCTGATGACGCATGGCAAAGACAGCCCTGAGTTTTACCGGTATAAGACTTGCTGCCCTCTAGCAGAGGCTCCTCCACTCCCCTGCCACTCTGTTTCATACAAGCATTACGCGTACATTCAGTACACTTGGGCCAACTAAAAGTAAGAAACTATAGTAAACCCCAAGTCACCAAGGCTGTCTCTAATCGGAATCACTGCCTTAGCTACACCCAAAAACTCCTGCATGTCAGGGATCCTGAGTCTAGAGGAGGTCAGAATTAATAAGGCAGCGCTAACCCAATAGTCTCTTAGTCCTCACCACTACAACATTCAAGTCCTTTCAGAGAGCGACTCTGGTGACCCTCCCAACCTCGTCTCCTAGAATTCCTCACTTCTTTCCTTTTCATCACATACAATATTCATACCAAGAACATACTATTTCCTAAATAGCAATGTCTTTGCATGTCTTCTTGCTTTATTCCTCTGCTTGAAAGGCCTTCTTCCAATCCACCTGGTGAACTGCTATTCTTCCTTTAAGTCTATCTTAGATGTCTCTTCTTTTGATAATCCTCCTCCCACCTCCTGCTTTAGGCAAATTAATTATACCCTCCTCATTCCCTCAAGAGATCCAAGAGTAGCATGAAGACCTATGTATATATAAAGAAAATGTTCAGGGTGAATATATTGCTGTTTCCGGTTTTGCCATTCATAAATATCCACAAAGTTGATAGTACCCTTTTTAGAGATCTAAGCATATTATTCATCATATAATCCTTTGCTCTAAGTAAAATCTCAACAGAAAGCTCAATACATATACAACAAATAGAATCACAGCTACTCTGGTTGTAATGATATAAAGAGTACCCAATGCTTTTCCCACTGTAGATCCTGAGGAAGGCCATAGAATCACTGATCTCAAACCAACACCCTCTTCGTACAAATTAGGGAAATAGGGTATTCAAGGTCATGCAAAAGGTTAATAATAGTGCTATGACCAAGGTCTGCTGTCTTCTAGCTCTTTCTATCATGTCATTCCTGTTCTTCCATTCTTCATATGTCCCCCTATATGAAGAAGACTAGTGAAAGAAATCAGAGGCTTGGTCAGTCTTAAAAATTCAATGAGAGCATCTTTCGTCAGCTTGCCAGCTGGAGCAGAGGATGTGTCAGTATAATACCTACCTCGAGACAGTCTTAATGACTGGCTGCTAAGAGATTCAGCAGGGAGGCAGAGAGAGCAAAGGGTTGGGGGAGGTGTGTGGCTGGGACACTGCTATTTGCAAGGCCAGTTAAGTATCATATCTCCAAAGGGGAACACTTACATGGTGGGATTTCTGGGTCATCAGGAAGAGCCCCATCTATCCATGAAATTAAAAAAAAAAAAAAAAAGCAAACGCATGCCTTACTGATAACTGCAGTTTCTATGTGGCATGCCTGGTTTGGACTCAAGAAGATTCTAGGTTGGATTATGCATGCCAAAGACAAGTTGCCTGACTAATCCGTAGTCTCAAATTCCTGGTCCATAAAATCAACACAGTAATACTGATCCTGCAGTTTACGTAAGTGTCAACTTGATTAAATAAGACAATGTAAGGAGTAGCACTCAGGAGTACCTGGTATGTAGTAAGCATTCGATAACCAGTAGTCCCTTTCTTCCTTTATGATAGGCACACTGCATTGGTGATACAGTGATGAGCACAGCTGCCTTCCTCTATGTTAGGCACAGTCCTCCCTGCATAAGCTTCTTGTAATATAAAAGCCTTTGGAATTTAAAACAGTAGCAATACCAAGTTGCTATGGACTGAATGTATGTTCTACTCCCAAATATATAAGTTAAAACCCCTACCTCCAATTGTGACATTATTTGAAGGTAAAATCTTTGGGAAGTGCAACAGTTTAGGTGAGTTTAGGCAAGTATATTAGTTTCGATGAGTTTAGTTGAGGTCATAAGGACAGAACCAGGATGGGGTTTGTTGCCTTATAAGAGTGTGAAGAGACAAAGTCAATCCCAACTGCTTCTCTCCCTCTTTCTTCCTCCTTCCTTCCTCTCTCTCCCTCCCTTCCTCTCTCTCCTTTTCTCTTTCTCCCTTTCTGTGTGTCACTGTCTGTGTCTCTCTCCTCTCTCTCCCTCCCTTCCCTCCCCTCCTGTTCCCTCCCTTTTCCTTTCTCCTTCTCTTTTTTTCCCCTGCTCCCATCTGACCCTCTCCAAGGACACAACCACAGGCACTGTCTACAAGCCAGGCAGAGAGCCCCCATGAGAATTTAATCCTGCTGACACCCTGATCTCAGACTTTCAGGCTTCAGAACTATGAGAAACAGATTTCTACTGTTTAAATCACCAGAACTGACTGAGAGAGTGTTGATATAATCTCTCTGTTAAACTACTATTCTCTATTAAAGCAAAAATATGTATATGCTCTATAACCCAGCAAATTTCTGGATACACACCCAAAAGAAGTAAGAATTTATACTCACCAAAAGATATGCACAAGATGTTTATAGCACTATTATTTACATAATAGTTCCAAACTGGGAACTTAAGTATCCATCAACAGCAAAATAAATAAGTAGTGAGATAGTCTTATAATGGAATATAAGTCAGCCACAAAAAAATAAGCAAATGCTACATAAATGAAAACATGAATCTCATGAACATTAATATCAAACTAAAGAAGCTAATCACAAAAGAGGTTATGCTGTACCATACCACTTACATAAAACTCAAAAACAGACATAATTAATGTATGGTGAAAGAAGTAAAAGTAGTGGTTACTTGTTGAGTGAGGAGACATAATAACTGAAAGGGATGTTGGGGAAGATTAGCAAGTACTGGCAACACTGTTTACCTTGACTTGGGTTATGCTTTATATTTGTATACTTATATTTGTAAAATTTCATTGAGCTATACAATTATAACTGGTATTCTTTTTGTATGAAGTTTTATACTCCAAACTTTTAAAAGGCTACAGAGAAAACAATCCTCCAGGAGAGAACTGAGGGCCACAGGGTCCCAGAGCTCCTGTAGTCTAGGACTATTATCTCTCTGATTCCCATCGTTTCCATCCCTTCTCTCCAAGGCCAAGCTCTACTTCAAGTTTCTGGGAGCTCAGAGATGGACAACCAAAGCACACTCATCCGTCTCCGAGGCTGCACAAGTTCTCTCTTCTCCTATCTGCTACAGTGTATGTGCAAACTTCCCTAAGCATCACCCTGGGCAAGTCACTCCCCTGCACAGAGCAATCACTACTGTCCACCGACCACAGGGTAAAGCAACAGTCTTTGGGCTTGACACTCCAGGTTCTTATCAGATCCCAACCTGCTATTCTAGGATCAGCTCATGATTACTTCTTGTCTTGACCCACAGGTTCAGTCAACGAAAACAAATGAATCAAAACATGGTCCACACGCTGCCTCCCTCTTTTCACTGACTTATAGAAATGGACTTAAACAGAAAGAAGCTGTTTATTAATCTAATAAAAAATCTAACAAAGTCTATATATTCCCCACAGCTACCTCTCTATTCTCCATCCTTCCTCAATATTCCTGTGAGGGTATACTTTAGAAACGTCAATGTGTCTTCAAAGGATAAAAACCAGTGGCAAAATAAAAAGAATAAATCTAGCTCATGGCAAATAACAGAAGTAATTTAATGCCTCTATTTCTGGGTTTCCTACAAGATAATAATGGTAACAATAACTTTCTATTTATATAGCACTTTAGAGTTTATAGAGAACTTTCATAACCTACTCTCTTTCAATTAAGTCTCACAATAACCCTAGAAAAGAGGCACTCTTGTCCACTGTTTATCCATAAGAACATCAAGGCTCGAGTGAACCCTAAGGTACCGTCCAGTTCTCCTGTTCCTGGGTCTCCACGAAGGTGAGGTGTAGTCCGCAGCTCCAGGCTACTCTTCTGGGCCCTCTCACATCCCCAGTATTAGGTGTGCACTCTGCCCCTGCAGGTTGCTGCTCTCAAACTGCAATATCATCGCCTCCAGTGTTATGCTCCTACTGGTGTTAATTTCCTAGGTGTCTCCAAGATTAGAAAGTCTCTGACATTCAAACAATTAAATAGGAGACCCAAAATGATGTGAGTGATATTTGGAGAAGATTATCTAGTGCCCCATGAACTTCATATTCCTGCACACTTCCTAAGCACTCTATCTGCCAAGCTGCTAAATGCTGAGAAAGAATAAAACCCAGCCTTTGCCCTAAGGGAACTCATAGCCCGCCCACAGCTGTAAATCCTACCCATAGCACTCAATGAAGCTTAAAGAATTGTTTCCTTGAGGCCACAATCAGACTTATTTTGCCAAGTTGCCACAAAACACAAGGAGATATTCTAGCCACTGCCATCCAAGCCTCCTCATTGACAGTGAATGTTCCAGCCAAAATAAAACCACTATGTAAAGTGCCACAAGAACAGACATGAGTAAAATTTTATCCTTCACATGAACCCAGAGAAATGCACATTAAAGTAGTCAAATACTGCGTTATACTTGTTAACACTTAAGAAGGTATTATCATGTGCTAGAAAGTGAGGTAAAAATGTCTGATGGCCTATAAACTGAAAAAAGCTTTTGCAGATAGAAAAATTATATCGCATAATAATCTGGCTTTTAAGACTCTCTTTATTTTTTCATAACAATCTTTGATCAAGTAGCTCCTCCTCTTAAAGCTGAGGATACTATGCAATAACGGTGAAAAGCTAGAAGCCAACAGTTCTCCAACAGAAACGTAACTGAAGAAACCCTTGTGTATAAGCCTAAAAATATTATTATTAAGATTATATAAGAGCTGGGGATTTAGCTCAGTGATGTCCCCATCTGCCTTGTGAGCACAAGGTCCCAAGTTTGATCCCCAGTACCAAAAATAAATAAATAAATAAGATTATGTAACAATATAATCATTAGTATTCTAATATTATTCTTCACAATTATTAAGAATATAAAGTTTAAAGTGAAACAACAGACTACAATCATAATTATGTAAAATATGTTCATATTCAGACAAATGTTGGGAGAGATATGGAAAAATGTGAAAGCAGTTGTTCTATGGCTAGGGTAAATTTATAAGAAAAACATTTTCCACTTAAAACTTTCTTTAATTATGTTGGTGTAACAATAAACCACATTATTACATTGCTTTTTTTAGTTCCTTGTCTCCCATTGCTTTGTGAAGACAAGAAAATGTCTTCAGCATTATAGCACAAGTTCCTACTGAATAGTTCATGAAAGAATGAACGAGTTACAGGGGTAAGCTCTAAATAAACACTTCCCAGAAAAGAAAAGGAAGCAGATCATTGAGACAAATGGCTCACTTCTGTATCTGTTTCTAAGATTCAACTAAGGCAAAAAACCAAATCAACCGGGACTCTGGAAAGTCTCTCTTCTTGCAGTTACTATCAAGATCTTTGCTTCTAAATGGTCTGGAGAAAAGAAAATTGGAAGTGGTCATGGCAGCAGGGAGCTCAAAGGATTTTAAGGGAGGAAAATAAGGAGCCTCAAAAATCTTTTCTCTACCCCAAAACTCACACGACTACCAAAACCTTCCATATAACTATTGATAGAATTAAAGGGGGAAAGGAAGATGTAGCAAGAGGGATTGGCTAAGGGAGAAAAGGAAAAAAGGAAAAAACAGATCAGTAAAGAAAAATCTTTGTATTAGGAATCAAGTCTGACACCACCCTGAGCTGTGGCTAGGAAATAAATTTTGAGGTACAAAGAAGCTTTAAGGAACTGAGTTCTGGAGTGAAAATCCCCTTTCCTGACAATTTAAAATTAGTTTGAAATATATCAGAGGTACCAGAAGGATGCCTAAGTCATAAAGTATTATAAGATTTAACAAAAACACACAGGAAAAGGAGACAGTCTTTAAGTTATTTTCCAGCCAACCTACGCAACACCTGTCACAAACCATGAAGGCTCTTTTCAGCTGAAGTGATTTTTTTTTTAATCTATCCTTGATGCTTCTACACAAAAACATCATCAGTTGACTAATGCACAGCTAATAAAGTTCAGCTGTACAGACAAAAGGGGCACTGAGGAAAGAGAAAGGGAATGGAATAAATAGGGTCTAGATGTTAGATGCAGCTCTGCCTATTCTGTGTTGCAACTTATAAGAAAATCACAATTTCTCTGAACCTCGGCTTCCTAATCTAAACTGGGAACTATACCAATTTATCATATGGTTAAGGTGACAATTAAATGAGACTGTATATAAAATCAAAGCACATAACAGGTTGTTAAGTTTTACTTAAATATATTAAATTACAAAATTACAAATGCTGCAATTTTCTTCCAAGGTAATGGTGGAGTGCATTTTTTCAACCAAAAATGTCTACATAAATCATCTTGAGACTGCAGGAAAATCAGTGTCCTCATATTTTGTCAAGCCAACTGATGGTTTACTCCTTCAGAGCAGACTTTTTGTGTTGATATGTGGTAACAAAGAATGGTTCATATTTTTTCATAATTCTAGCACTGAAATTCCACAATTAATGACTTAGAAGCTTTTCTATTTTTCAGCTCTTTCTATGAAATGCAACAATCTGAGAAAAGATTGCCAATAGCAACTCATAGTTGAGCTAAGATTAACTCAGCCTGAAGAAAACTAAGTGCTGTGAAATAGGGATGCCAACAGCAATTTGGCCTACATTTTTTTCAAAATCCACTGATTTCAAGTTTTCAGTCTCATCATCTGCAGTCATCAAAATCTCCCCCGAAATTCAGCATCTAAAAATCTTCTAGACTATTTCTTGCACTGGAAAATAAGACTTCATGTCCCAGTTTTGTTTCGGAAGATATCTTCACCTCTGGAATGGGCCCCAGGTCATCGGACAGTGATGATAAACCTTTTAGAGCTTTCAATGAAAACAAACAGCTGGATGCAGGATGCATGCCATTGGTTCACCATCATAGTCTGTGGGTCGATGTCCATGGATAAAGAAGAAGCAACAAAGGGGAGAGAAGGCATTGGAAAAATTTACTATCTCCTCAGCTCTGAACAGAATCAGCAGCCCAGATATTAGGGGGAAAACCCTATTTTCTCCCCTATATTCTTACTACTAATAACTAGAAAAGTTGCCCATGAGCATATTTAAATGGAAACTAAATGAATAATTTATTCCCATATCTAACCTCAATCCCATCTGTGACTACAGTTTCAGTCTATATACTATTCTGAGTATTGTGTATGCTACACCATGCAAGGCCCTTCCACATGAAGAAAACATGTGCTACTACTCCACTTTTAAGGATAAGAAAACTGACATTTTGATAAAGGAGCAGTAATTTTCTCTGACCTGAATCAAACTGGTCTCAACCTTCCTACATTACCTTCCATGGCACTGTTCATTGGTTTTATGTGTCAGAACTCAGCAATTTCTGAAAATTCCCAGTTAGCGTGAAAGGTAAATAAGCTAAATGGCCTTGAGAGACAAAGGAGTCTGTAAAATGGCTTGAAGAATTGATGTTTCTGTCCAATTAGTAAAGTTTCCAATCAAGATTAGCTGCTTACCTCTATGGAACCTGAGACTCAGTCCATGAAGCCTGTAGAAATACACAGAAGATCAAAGTCAAAGACCTGGGTTCTAGCCCCAATCCCATCACTTCCTGGCTGTCAGAGCTTAAGTAATCCTCTTAACTTCCTCAGATCTTAATTCCTTCATTAAGTAAAATGAGAACAGTATTGATTATTACATCACAGGTACTACTG
Source organism: Fukomys damarensis (assembly GCF_012274545.1). Lineage (NCBI taxonomy): Eukaryota > Metazoa > Chordata > Mammalia > Rodentia > Bathyergidae > Fukomys > Fukomys damarensis. The sequence goes on from NW_022900949.1 coordinate 28,162,050, forward strand.
TGTGGAGGATTAAATAAGCATGGATATGATAGTGCTCAGTTTCCACAAATAAACCAATTTAAAAGCATATTCACTGGTCTGTTTCAAAACACCGGTAATCAGTGTTGTCTAAACTATGTACAACAAAGTACTCTAACAAAAATGAAGGAATATTTATCCAGGTTTGTTCTATTTTTCAGAATTATATTTTAGTGTCATGGAAACGTCTCTACAAATGATATTACTTGACTCAAAGGCTCCTATAAATACTCATGTAAGCTGTTGCCTTAAAGCTGCTATGAAAATACGCTTGTCACGATGGAATATTTATTGAAACTCTCATATGCTAGTTAAGGTGTTAGGCACTTTCAAAGTTTATTTCCACTGATCCTCATAAGAACACTTTATGTTATACTTTATCTCCTTTTGATAGATGAATAATCTAAAATGTTGAGAGAATAAGAAATTGCCCAAGGTCAATCATGTGCCTGTGTCAATGAGGAAAAGAAATGCCTTGATGTTTAAGCAAGGAGAAATCTGGAATGTTGTTATCTGGAAATCTAGAATGTGGAGCTATCTACTAGTTAACAATAGTAATATATTTCATGACTTGGTAAGTTAGTTATTACACTGACTAAAAACAGTCCCTAGCTATTGCATAGTACACGCTCAGTACTTCATGTATTACCATCACTTCAACCACCCTGCTTGTCCAAATTTCTTTTTTCCTTACCCAAACCCTTCATGCCAACTAGCCTAAATCTGCTCTCTGCATACCTTACTCATTATTATGACTATATTTTTGCTCCCTCATTTCTCTTCCTCTTAATTGAAATATCTCTCCCCTTCCTCAATAATCTAAACACTTCATCCTTCAAAGCCCAGCTCAGATCTACCCTTTTGTGAAACATCTGACTTCTCCAGTCTGCAATGTCTTCTTCCTACTCTGAACAACTCTTTATACCATCAAACAACACAATCTTCAGAAAGCACTCAATTTTTAGAAATCACTTAATTTACAAGGATCTCTGAAGACAGAAGATTTGGTCTATGTCACTAATTTTCCTTTTTTTTTTTTTTTTTTT
>NW_022900949.1:28163297-28172942 GCF_012274545.1 Fukomys damarensis
TTTTTTTTTTTTTTTTTTTTGGTACCAGGGATTGAACTCGGGTTCTTGCGCTTGCGAGTCAGGCGGTGGAAACACTGAGCTAAATTCCCGGCCCCTATGTCACTAATTTTCAAAACAGAAATTGAGGCTTTAAATGTTAAATTGCCTATGCTAACACAAAATGCTAACTGGCAGAGCGTAGAGACTTCAATCCAGATGTCTTAAGTTTTTGCAATGTTCTTTCTACTATATTACCCTAATTTTGTCTTTCTTGGGATTCTGTATGATTTCTCAAAACTGAAACTATATATTCTACATTTATGCAATTCCAAATATTTCACTGGTTTTATAGTCTTCATGGCAATTAATACACTGGAGTAATTGTTGGCTGATTGATTAGTTCATCAATCTTTCATTGGCACCCTTTTATCTTACAGTTAAAATGTGAGTGAACACAAGACTCTGTAGAACTGAAACTGTCAACAAGAACTATTCATCAGAAGATAGGGACTGAAGAAAGCCAAACATTTGTACTTATCCCTGGAGTCACATTGAAAATTTAGACAATATATAAAAATTTTCTTAAAAAACCACTCACTCTGTCACCAGAACCTAGAAGTATAAAAGAAAAATAGTGTTCTGTTGTGTTATTATTACCGGAGCCTTCCAAGGATTCAAGTCCATGATTGAAAAGGGGGACCTCAATTTCTTCCCACAAAGCCCAAACCTCTTTGTACAGGATTAAATCAGACTGAAGTTATTGTATAAACTTGTTAGGCCCCTTGAACTGAGAAACAGATCAAAGGTAAAGATCCTGCAAAAGAAATTAGAATTGTGTTTGGGAGGAGTGGAATGAAAGAATGGCCCTGCATAGGAAGAAGAAAAGCAAGAACAGACCTTGAAACTTGAAAAAGGCTCCAGTAAACAAAGACATCTTGATACCTCAACTAAAAAAGGAAAAGAAGTTTAGAGTACAACAGCTGTTTTCCTGAAGGTAACAGCAAACATGGGATGGGTATCCATACCATAGAAGAGGGAATTAAAAAGAGATGGAGTAGGTATATCACCGGCCTAAGCTAAGAGGTAAGGTGCAGGAAATGCTAATCTAGTAATAACAGTCATTGCTTTTATACCATTTTATAGTTTATAAAAAGATTTTTATTTTAGTTTCCTATTGTTGAGCACTCATAGGGTTACTGTAGCTGTCATTTATTTTATATATATGTTTATATATATATATATATATATAGTTTATTTATAGGGAACTAAAGAGTTGCTTTTACTCATCACTGATATATTAATAATTTTTGATGAGTCATGATTAGTTCAGAAAATAATTTCTGAAAATCTCTGTCCTACAAAATGCTAAGAATACTGAAATAAAAGTTATGGTCACTGTCCTCAAAGGGATTACAGCATTGTTGTAGGTGGGGAGATCATGGAGTCAGACAAATAAACCTCACTGTGATACCATGAGTTAATACTATGAGAGGCATGCAAACCCACTGTTTCTAACATAAAGTGAAAGAATTTAAGGAAAACTAGGCTGGGGATTTAGCTCAGTGGCACTGCGCCTGCATTGCAAGCACAAGGTCCCGAGTTCAAAGCCTAGTAATGGAAAGAAAGAAAGAAAGGAAGACTAATCTCTAGCCCTGACTCTAGAAAAAAACTGAATTTTTTTTATTATATATATACTTTTAAAGTACATTTTAAGCTGAGTATAGCGGCACACATCCATCATCCCAGCTACTTAGATGTCTGAAGCAAGAGGATCAATAGTTTGAGGCCAACCTGGCAACCTCATGAGATTGTCTCAAAACAAAATATTATATATGTAGGGTTGGGGTGCAGCTCAGTTGCTCTGCTCAGAATTGCTGAGGACCAGACACTACTTCCCAGTACTATGGGCTGCTATAGCTCTCATTCAGGGCTAAATCTCTAAAGTTTTGTGATTTATTTGGAGTATTTGAAAATAAGTACTTAATTAATCTTTAAAAAAACATGAGAAGGAAACCTTTTTAAAGTGTATATTTGAAGAGAAAAAGGGTGACTTTCAACACAAGAGTATATTATATACCTCTAATCCTAGAACACTTCTCTTTCTCCACTTTTCCCTTCATTCTTTTTCTCACTCTTTGAATTTCTCTCTAACCAGCTCCGTACCACAAAGGTGTACTGACCACAAACCATGTGTCAGCATTCTGCTGGACACTGAGGACACTACACCTGTCCTCAAAAGAACTCACTACTTAGTGGTCGACCACACATGAACAGATGATGCTGTTGGGTACAGAATAAAAATATCCGTAGGACTGAAAGAAGGCATAGAGGGGATACAGATGCCCAGTGCAATGTAGGCAGCTGGAGAATGGTTTCTAGAAAAGGAAATACTCATCTAAATCTCAAAGCATGATGCATTTAGTCAAGAAAAGGAAGGAAAGAAGAGCAAAGGCAAGTGTAATGCTAATAGATGGCATAGCAAAGATGACAAGGAGGAATACCATATTGTGAGTATAGAAATGCAAAGGGTTCAGGATTGCTAGAAAATGTTAAAAGGAGGCCAGGGAAGAAAACATGGGTCAAATCACAAGAGGACCATGAACATTATCTATAGGACATGAAAAACCACTGAAAGACTTTAAGCAAAGGAGTGAAAGGTGCAAATTTTGCATAATAGTTTATTCAACTCATTAAGTGAAAATCATGAAAAGGCTTGCAGAAGTTCTAGGTGAAAGCTAATGAGAACTTGAAATAGGTAGGTGTCTATTAGGTGTCACCAGATCAGACAATATAAGAAGAGCTGAAATAAGAAGGAAAAATAGAGAATTCAATATTGGATCAAATGACCTTGAGTTACCTTTAACCACCCAGATGGAAATTCCAGCAGGCAATGAACACATGTCTGAAGATCAGGACTAGTTTCTGGGCTGGGAACTAATTACATTCAGGGGTAATTAACATCTTGAGAAGGGATGAAATAGGGAGAGTATGTGGAATGAAAAAAAAGGAAGTATGCAGAATTGGTTCCCCGAGGAACACTTAATGAGACAGGTGAACAGATGTCAAGAGGACAGGTATAAAGAGAACAAAGGGGCCAGGGACATGGCGTAGAGCAGACCCCCAGTGAAAACTGTCAAATGGGGACAGGGAGGAGGCTAAGAGAGATTAGGTAACTCTGCTAAGGTCAAATGTGAGGCCTGACTTCTATCCTAGGTCTTTTGACCCTCTCACTCCAGTTGTTTCATACTACTGAAGAAAAAGAAGAAAAGCATAGGGTAACTGAATATAATCTTAATCTACTTTATAACTTTCAGTGAACTGGTTAAAATTTCAGAAATTCTTGCTGTCGAGAGACAGACACTAAAGCTAGTAAACTTCCACTGATTCTTAGTCATATAGCATAGGCATCATAGCAGTGCAGGCTCACTGTCTAAAAAACAAGAAAGCCTTCTGAATTATCCTCTGCTCTCTACAAAATGGTATAATGGCTTTCTGGTACCCAGTTGTAGTCACATGGGAAACCAAAGCAAAGGTGACAGTATATCACCCAGTAAGCATGCAGAAGGTCTCTCTCACAATATTAGAGGTGCATACATAATGGAAATGCCACAAAGCACACACACACACACACACACACACACACACACACACACACCACGGTGCAATCCTCCATCCTGAGGCCACTGCATTTAACCATACCCTCACTCTATGCAGTAGATATAATCCTGAAAATGTTATGCATATCGAATTTTTGTAAATTAAATTTCAAAAGCAGTGGGATACTAACTATTTAAATGAATTATGTGGCAGCCGGGCATGGTGGCGCACACCTGTAATGCCAGTATTCGGGAGGCTGAGACAGGAGGATTGCTGCGAGTACGAGACCAACCTGGGCTACACAATGAGTTCCAGAGCAGTCTGAACTACATAGTGAGACCCTGTCTCAAAAAAACAAAAAAAATTTAAAAATTTTAAAAAAATAATTGAATCATGTGGCAAGTATTTTCTCAAGAGAAACAATTTTTGTAAGGAAAAAAATTGTCACCTAATTCTTCTAGAAATTTTGGCATATTACTGCAGATAATCTAGGATCAGATCTGGATATCTGAGCTGACTGTACATCTATGAAATAGACCAGGATATGAATGGCTGTGTACACTGTAAAGCATAGAGCACATGGCAGGAATTGAGAAATAAATGCCACTTGACAATTTAGTGTAGGTGCATGAAAGGTCTTAGGTCTATCAGAGAGACAGAAACTCAATTAAAACTCCTCAATTCCCAGCCTAGATGAGTTAAAAAACACAGCAGATATTACAAGACTAACCTTTTTTCAGGATATACATAATAGCAATAGTTGTTCTAAAGATGTACTGAAAGGAAATGACTCAAAGGTAAGCTTCTCATCCCAGAAAATGCTTAGTTATTTCTTGATACATAATTCTTCCAAAGATTTATAGACATTATCCAAGAAAAAAAATTACTGAGCTAAAGTTTTTGAGGGAAAATGTGCAAAAAACATACAATAGAAATAGTGTAGGGTTGGAAAGGATTTTAGAGAATGTCTATATCAAGACTCTTATTTCATAAAATTTAGGGAATTACATTCTAAAGATGCAAAGTGGCATACTCAGTTTTACAGAATATTCTAACCACATCTTCATTCCCCAGAATAACCTAGCTCTGTATTCCTGTAGCACCTTGTGCAACTAATTACTAACTAAAATTCTGTCTAAATACCTATTCTCTCCCCTCCCCATCCACCATAAGATCCTGGGAGACTAGACTTGTGCTCAACTCATCCTTACAATCAGGCTCATGTTAGGTACTCAAGTACACTGAACCAGATCCCAGTCAAAATTGTTCTGCAAATTTGAGGGGAAGGTATGAACTTCCGGGAAACTGTCTAATTAGGTCTCCATTCCTTTTTACTTAGGAAGACATTACAAAGGCTATTGTCAATACAGATCAGAACATGGGTACAAAAAGACACTAAGTAATATTAGACAAGAACACAAAAGTAAAAATAAGATGATTTAGCTCAGTGGTGTCACCACTTCGTCCCAAGCACAAGGTCCTGAATTCAATCCCTGGTACAAAAAATGAGTTCCCCAAAAGAAGGTCATCATGTAGCACAGGACCTAGTAACTTTATTTGATTGCTGGATTTTGATTATGAGGTCTTTAAGGGTCTCTTTCCATCATTTCAGAATGATTTTTGCTGAAACAACAGCAACACAAATAGGAGTATGATTGCTGCCTATAATGTGATATCTTCATGTGGTTCTTTTCAAACGATTCCACAATGAGGCTTCTTAGAAAGCACATACAAGTAGTATTCTTAAGTAGACAAAGGACTAAGATTGAGGATCCCCTCAAAGAATGACGTTTTAAGAGTAGAACTGGAATCAGAAGATGTTGAGTCAGTTCCTGTTCTCTTGCTAAATTCTTATTTTCCCTTAGGTAAATCATTTCTCTGGGCTACATAATCATTCAGATTCCCTCAAGTTTAAATACTACAATTATATGTGCAAAAGTCACTCGTTCTTCAGAGTGTCAGGGATGGAAAAAGAGAAAAATTAGGAAAGTAGAAAAGTTTTAAAAACAGAGAGACACTGTGGGAATAGTGAAAAAAAAAAGCTTAATAGAAAGAGTAAAATTCTAGAATCTAACTCTGGTCATACCATTATGTAGCTGAGTAACCCTGAACAAGTCACTTTTTCTTTTCAGGCCAAGATTTCCCCATTTATAAAGCAACCCAGATGTCCTTCCAGCTATAATAACCCAGAATTCGAAAGTATAGATTACTGCTGCTATGACCAATGAAACTATGGAATGAGTATGTTTTATGTGTTTGAAATAGGACACATAGACAAAATATTTAGCAGAGAGAAACCCCAACCTCCATTTGAGCTTTTCCCAAGTCCCATTCCAAATATTTTTCTAGAACAACTCATAAACACTGGCCCAAATAAACTACTACTATATTCCAAATACCCCTGTTCTTAGTAAAATACCCAAAGGCTAGCCAGAAAAGAACGGAAATAGAAACAGGTGCTACCTACATAAAGCATCAATTTACTCTCTTTGTTGTCTCGTTTTCTACCATTGTATTTTCTTTATGCTACCCACTAGCCAGACTCAGCCAAACTTATCTTTTTACTCAAATTTCTTCAAGGCTTAGTTTTAATCTCATGTCCCTTCCATGAAGTCTTTCAGCCCTCCTCTAGCTCTCTCTTTTTAGTTGCTATAGCACTACACTGCTACTGTGAACAGTAAATGAGATTTCTAAGGACCTTATAGTAACAATGGACATACAGCAATTGCTCAATAAATGACAAGTAGTTTGTGTTGCTGTGACTTTAATGTTAATTACATATGCCATATCACACATGTTCAAATTTAATGATTATAAGTGATATGGGAGCTCATTCAAATGAAAGTTCCAAATTCAGGAGGTATGAGATGGGGCCTAAGATTCTACAGTTTGAAAAGTTCCTCATTAATGCCAGTGCTGCTGGTACAAGGACTATGCTTGGAACACAAGGGGTAGTTTTTAATAAGCTTTTTAAAATGTATTTACCTTACCTACTATTTCTCATTTTTCTTAGGAAATGTACCTTATAAAGCAAATGTGCTCAATAAATATTTGCACTCTCTAGATAACCAAAAGTATCTGTGCTGTACTAATTTTCAAGTCAAACACTAAAATCTGGCAGGACAAAATGCCTACTTGGTCACTGGGTTCAGAATCAGTGGAATGGGATCAGGGAAAACTGGAGAGAAAAATCTACTTCTTATCAGAGACAGAATGGTACAAGATGAAATAAGAACATACACAAACGGGTACTTGTTCCCTGTTTAAGTGTAAAGAACATTAAAGTGTAATCTTATATGCACTTCAAATTTAGGTATGAGAGCCAGGCATGGTGGCGCACACCTATAATCCCAGCACTAGGGAGGCTGAGGCAGGAGGATTGCTGTGAGTTCGAGGCCAGCCTGGGCTACATAGTGAGCTCTAGGTCAGTCTCAACTACATAGTGAGACCGAGACCCTGTCTAAAACAAACAAACAAACAAATTTAGGTATGAACCTTAAAAAGAAGACATCTCTGGCAGTATAAAAATTTAAAACACATATAAGGAACTTGATTTTATTTATTTAGTGGTGCACATATATTTTTCAATGATCTTTTAGTGTGAAGTATCTACAGACCTCAGGCAATCAAAGAAAATATTTCAAGCTCAAGAAATAAAGAGAAACATTCACCAATGTTTTCATCAACCTAGTCAGTAGTGAGTGTCCAAATTACACTACCCACAATTACATTGACAGAAATTCAACAGAATCTGCTGTATATTAAGGATGGTCTGACAGGCTGTCTATTATACATCTTTATTTTAAATTTTCAGCTATTTAAATGCTTAAAACCCTCTTCAGCATTCTATAATTCATATGGGAATGATATTCTTGAATTCTACTGGGATACTACACTGACTTCCTATTCGAGCACAAGGAAAATTACATTGGGTATATATGACACCTGCTTACTAAATACTATCTCAATAGCTTAAACTGTGGGACAAAGTTAGCCTTTAGAGAAAAAAAGCACCTTTGTAAATTACTGTGCTTGTCACAAGCAGACACCTGCTCCTCAAGTCACACAGACCTTCCAATAAAACTACCCATCAAGATTTAACTCAGTTGTTTTCAACAAATTTAGAAGACATGCATTAGAAGGAGACAAACTGCAATTCTGGGAATTGCTGTTAAGCACAAAAACAGAAGCACCAAACTGCCGTCAAGCACTAGATTCAAACTGTGCTTATGAGTTTCAACAAATCAATGTTATTACTTCAGAGAAAATCAGAAAGCAGTTGGGAGTCAGCCCACAAGAAAGCGGCTTTTACTACTTCCATCAGAAGTCTAGTCTCCGGGGCAGGACAAATTCTCTGGTTTATGCCAAGCAGTCTTTCTACAAAATACTACTATCGAAGGAGACTTTCACATCTCGACCTGCTGACGCCTATCTAACTACACACAGATCTGCAGTAGCCTCAGAACACTCACGTAAATAATTACCTTCCTACCTGAAGAGTGCTACCTCACTAGCAATCAGACTCAAACAAATAGCTTCAGTAGGATGGAAGCAGGACAAGGCACACACATTCTTATGATTAGAAGCATTAAACTCCAATTCTCATTTCTCCCCCTTTTTCCTGGCCTTTCTTCCAGACTCATCTTGTGTGAAGCTTTCTCTAGTAACTCTGGCTCTCACTAATTACTGAAACACTAGTCCAAGGTCTCAACCAATAATTCTAGATTCCTTTTTGTTACCTGTTTCATGTATCTATTTCATCTCGCAAATTTGAGTGTGAGTTCTCCAAAAGCACCCCCCTCGCCTCCAGCTACCTAGCCCCTAGTGCGAGCTTATTACTAATACTCCTAACGATAACACAATAACAGTGAGGAGATACAGCATAGGGGCCAGGCAACGGTGGAGTCAAACCAGCCTGAATTCAAATCCTCTCCTACCATTTGCTACTACTACATGACTGTGAACACATCCCTTGCTTTTTCTCTACCTCAGTTCATGGTGAGGTAACTGAAAGTACCTGCTACAGAGTCTGGAATATAAAGGATGATCAGTATAATTTAGCTACCGTCCACCTTAAAAAGCACTGTTGATTTTAACTAGTTGGAGAAACGGGGGTGGGGCACTGGCACCACAGAATTCTCCCACACTTTTCTCATGAATCCTTCGGCATACAGCGAAGATCTTTTCTACTTCACAGGAGTGAAGAGAAAAAAGCCAACCGCATCAGTCTCTCAGATGACTTTCTGGAACGGTCACACGTGCAGGAACACATCCCCACATCTTCATCACTGCTACCAGCCCGTCCCAGCACTCCCTCCCTCCAAGTCTCCCACCGCCAGAACGACAGACAGAGCAAAGCAGTGAAGCAGCCTAAGAGGAAACACAGGGAGACCAACAGCCTTCTGGTCTCTCCTATGTGTGCCTCCCTCTTGAGGCGAACGCGCAGGGCCAGGCTCTGACCTCAAACCCTGAGGGAAAAAACCTATCCAAGCAACCTACAACTTCCTTGTAACCCTGAAGACAAAGCACCCCAAATTCCTGGCCTCTTCCTTTCTTCAAGGCTTCATCAGTCACTTCCACCATCACCACCTGCTACACCCCCAACTCCCTGCTACATCCACCAGAACTTATTAATTTAAGTGGATCTCATTCATGCTTTTCCCACCTAGATGAAACAGTTTTGCGGGCTTTGCCATTCTGTGTTGATAAGATACCACGTTCTTTCAAAAAGGAAAAAAATTAAGTTTCCATCGACTGCGTTAAGGTGGATCATTTACGCCCTAGGTCTTCATCTCTCAGCTGCGAGAACCCACCATGACTTACACCCCAACACACACACACACGCACACACACACACACACACACACACACACACACGGGCACGCAAGCATACGCCACAGCAAAAACAACATACAAACCCACCCGTCCCCTCCCTGGTTCACAGAATATGGTCATGGTCATCTCATTCTCCAAGGGCGGGAAGCTGCCGGGGACGCGTGGGTCGCCCCGTCGGGGATGCGCAGCGGTCCCCTGGCCCCTGGGGCCGCACCCGACCTCGGGCTCAGGGTC